>NC_066628.1:16406301-16642333 GCF_025201925.1 Gopherus flavomarginatus
AGCCCTAGTCTTCTAGGATTCTAGGAATTGAGATCCATTCAAACATGTTGACTTGCTGGTTTTGCTAGGGCCAATCCTGCCATGGCAACAGCCTCCCACGGGCTCCACAGGTTGATATTAGCTGTGGAAGAGCAGAGCGTAGGGGCTGCCTATCACGTCAGGTGCTGCACAGCGCCTCCTCCACTGAGATTGGGGACCCCATCACCCTGGATACTACACACACACCCCAACTGACTGACACTGGGGACCCCGTCACGCTAGGCACTGCACAGGTCTCCTTGACTGAGATTGGTGCCCCATCAGGCCAGTCCATTGAGGTCGTCCCAGCCCTTACAAGCTAAGACACAAGATACCAGCTGGAGACAGACAGACAGACAGACAGGGAAGCACCAGGGACCAACGAGGCAGATGCTTTGTTCTCTGCTCATTGCCACTCACCCCCTGCCCTGGGAGAGGCTCCCTGCTGGACACTCAGCAGGCGACGGTGTGAGGGTCTCAGCTCCGGGGCTGGATCACCCCCAGGGAAAAAATGGTGCGTGCTGGACACTCACTGGCATCCCCCCATCAGCTGCCTTCCTCCCCCCAGTGCCTCCCACCCACCAGCAAGCCCCAGCAATCAGCACCTCCCCCTCCCTTCCAGCACCTCCCCTCCACCGTGATCAGCTGTTTTGAGGCAAGCAGGAGGTGCTGGGAGGAGAGGGGAGGAAGGAATGGGCTTAAACTGCAGCAAGGGAAGTTTAGGTTGGACATTAGGAAAATGTTCCTAACTGTCAGGGTGGTTAAACACTGGAATAAATTGCCTAGGGAGGTTGTGGAGGTTGTGGAATCTCTGGAGATATTTAAGAGTAGGTTAGATAAATGTCTACCCAGGATGGTCTAGAAAGTATCTGGTCCTGCCATGAGGGCAGGGGACTGGACTTGATGACTCAAGGTCCCTTCCAGTCCTAGAATCTATGAATCTAAGGGCATGGTACACTCGAGGGAGGGGATGGAATTGGGTGAAGAGGTGGGGTGGGGAAGCGGTGGAGTGGGGGCAGGGTTTGGGGCAGAGCCAGGGGTTGAGCACCCTCCAGTACCTTGGAAAGTCGGCACCTCTGGTCTCAGTACACCAGGCCCCACATGCTTTAATCCTTTGCCTGAACAGAGCCCAGGCATGGCCCCTGGCCGGGTCCCCAGGGGCCCCTTTGTGCGAGTTTGGAGTTTGAGCATTTAAACAAATGTATTGATTCAATGTTCACAGTTGTGGGAAATGATGAGGTGGGTCTGACAATGGTGGGGGGGTGTCAGACTATAATTATTTAATTACATTGAAATGAATTGAAAGTGAAAGCTCTAGAACACAAATTGTCAACATCCCTTGTTCAAAAATGCAAAGCCAACAGTCTTAAAGCAAAGTTTAAGAGATTGTGGAGCTGCCTTTTTCTCACTGCGGCTGTCTGCGCATTTCAACCATTACTGATGGAAAAGTATGTGTGTGCGCACGCAGGGAAGTCTGACTTTTCGGATATGACCCGGGCGGCATCCCAGAGATCACAGCAAAAAGCAGGCCTGGCTCCTCGCCCCAATTTCTCCTCCAAAGGGAAACAGCTCAGAAGTCAGAGAAACCACCCGGGGCCCAAAATGGGGAAACGGGTGTAAACACTCTGCTGTGGATTTGACTGCAAATCTCTGGTCCTCGCGGTGGAGGGGAGGAGAGACAAGGGCCCCGGGTCAGAAGTGCAGGGGGCTTCTCAGCAGAGAGCCACAGGGTCAGGGGGACCCCAGGGTCAGCCAGTCCCAGCCCCTGCCAAGATGCAGGATTTGTTGTGTCTGAACCACTCAGGACAGATGGTTTCGCAGCCTCCTTCTTAAACCATCCAGTGAAGGAGCTTCCAGCCCCCCCGCCCCAAAGGCCTCCTGGGACTGGGGCCTCCATTGTCCTGTGTCCTTACCCAGCCGGGGGCTGGCCCAGATCACCCCCCATCTCCGAGCTGTCCAGCCTCAGGGCACACATGGGGCTGGCCTTGTGGGGAGGGGCTGGGCTCCCAGCTGGCCTGGTTGCTGGTGCTGGTGCGTGTTCCAAGCTAAGGGGGAACCAGAGCAGCCTCCCACCGAGAGAGAGTCACAGACATCTGGGGGCGGGGGTAGCCTGGAGAGGGGGCAAATCTGCCCCGGAGGGGGAAATCGACTGGAGGGGGAGATCCTGCCCCCCCCGGGGATGGTAGTTCCCCACTCTCCCTCCATGACCTGCCCCACAGCTTACTCTGTCTCCTCAGCATTTTCTCCAGCAGAACTGAAAGTAAAACCTCTGCTGGTTTCTGTTTCCTCCTGCCCCGCAGCCGGGCGCTGCCCCGCAGGAGATCGGCTCCCAGGGGTGGGAGAGGTGTAGCCAGAGGGAAGGCTGTTAATAGCCACTTCTTGGGGGGGGGGCGGGGCTGGGAGCCAGGATACCTAGGTTCTCTCTCCAGCTCTGGGAGGGTAGTGGGGGCTGGTGGGTCAGAGCAGGGGAGGCTGGGAGCCAGGACTCCTGGGTTCTGTACCTGGCTCTGGGAGAGGAGCGGGGGCTAGGACTCCTGGGTTCTGTCCTCAGCTTTGGGTGGGGCATGGGGTCTAGCATGGGGGTGTCCCAGAGCCCCCTAGTGCTTTTTCTTTCGTAAAATTGATCATCAAAACATTTTGCAATCTGTGGGATTTCTTTCCTCCTGCCAAAACAGCTCACAGCTGAAAAAAAAGTGTCATCTGAAATCTTTTATCCGGCCTTGTGCTGAGGAAGGAGCTTTCTGCTGCCATCTGGTGATGGGAGTGAAGCGCCAGCAAGTGATGAGTCCAGGGATCAGCTGGTTGTTCCAGAGACACTGGAAAAGGACACTCTGAAAAGGGTTATGTCATGATCTTAAAATTACTGGACACTTGAGGGTTGCAAAAACCTTAGCCAAGCGAAGGGCAAATTTCTGCTGGGTGGATGTAGAAATCAGAGGCAGGAAACGTGATGCTGCTTGTGAAAAAGAGCTCACCTAAGACAGCCAGCGCCAGGACGCGGCGGTAACTTGTTAGGGGCACTGATGGGGCCCGTTGCTGCTGACATGGTTGAGGCTTTGCTGGAGACAGAATCTAGAAGCAAATGTTGGCTGGTCGCTATGGACAACTTCACAAACTGGCCCCTAAGAAATCCAGAGGCTGGAACAGTCACCCGGGTCCCAGGGAATGAATCCTTCACCAGGTCTGAGCTTCCAGGTAAGTTACGCACAGATCATGGGTGAAGCTTTGAATCCAAAGTGTTTCAACAGGATGGTGAGATTCTAGGGATCCACTATCAGGGTCAATCTACTCTCAGGGTCGTTTGGATCAGGCTTCCCAGGAAGGTTGTGGGATCCCCGTCACTGGAGGCTTTTAAGAGCAAGTTGGATGAACCCCTGCCAGGGCTCATCCAGATGTACGTGGTCCTGCTTCTGCACAAGAGGCTGGACTAGGTGACCTCTTGTGGTCCCTTCCAGCCCCACAGGTCTCTGGTTCCCTGTAAGGTCATGTGGGGAAACTTAGAAGCGGGGCCTGCTCGGGTCCCACAATCCTAGGGGAAGGAAGGATGAGAGCCCAAAGCTGGATAAACTTTGAGTGGGAGAGGACCCTCCACAGCACTGAGCTGAGTAATTAAAGTGGTATGTAGGACAGAGTGGGATCCCAGGACTAACCCCAAAGCTACCCAAAGGACCATCTGAGGGCACATCACGGGGTGCGGCAGGATTTCAGCTTGGCAGCCCCCAAATTTGAAAATGTAGCTATGGAAGCTGAGGCTGGAACGGTTTTGACACTGATGAGTCCCTCATTGGAACAGATGGGGTAGGGATTGTCTGAGGCTGCAGGTCTTGCAGACACAATTGGTGTTCCTCAGGGGCCCATTGAACCCAGCCGGGAACCCAGGAGCAGAGTTTGATGCCTTACACAGAGACCAGTGGCAGGGCTCCCCAGAGCAGTGGGGCTGGGAGTTAACACCCTCCATATTGATGCATCGAGTATTTACCCATCTCAGAGTGACTGGCTCAGGCTCTCTGCAGACTCAGGCAGGCCTCAGTTACTCTCTAGCCACATTGTCCCTCTTTTCTACCCAATCACAAAGGTTCTACTATTCCTTTAACCACAAATAAAAGCTGGGGCTCTGCCCTAATCACAGGACTCCAGGAGCTGGGGCCTAGGCATGGCACTGTGACTCCACATGGCTCTAAAAGTCAGAGGTGCTCCTGCCTGCTTGAAGGAAGCTGGGTCTAGAGCTCTGTGGCTGCAGCAGCTGTTCTACTCACTGCAGGCCCTAGATGGTGACAGGGAGCCAGGCTGGGGCTCACGTGCATCCACCCAACCCAAACATCTCGCTCACCTGGCAGGAGTCCCTCTGCCCTTCGGCGTAGCCGGCACAGATCATGTCGGGTTTGATGGGGTCCCTGCCGATGTTCGAGGCCGTGTTGATGTTGTAGAGGGCGTTGCAGGCTGCAGTGTCGATCAGCTGGACCTGAACCTCCTGCAGCATCTTGGGGGGTGGGAGAGAGACTGGAGGGGAGAGAACAAGAGTACTGGATCCATCGCCTCCTGCAACCCACCCCCATGCCTGACAAATTCCTGTCCCCATCTACCTCCCCTACTCACTCTCCTCCTCTCTAGCCATCCTCCACCCCATCTCCTCCCCATGTCATATTCCCTTCACTTCCCTGCATCCATTCCCCACCTCCACCCAGCTTCCAGAGCCACAACCAGCACCATAGGACCCAGTCTGTGCCGCGCTGCCCCCAGAGGGGGGTTCCAATGCAGGGGCCATTTGTATCTAAAACACAAGTTTCCCACCTGAGATCAATAGATTAGCTGCCTCACAAATGGCTGAGGGATACAGCAAGTTGGTGGTAGCCAGCTGGCAGGGGGCAGCAGAGAGCTGGGCGGGGATTATTTCATGATGCAGCAGGAATCACAGGGCTCCAGGAGCACAGGGCTTGAGTCACAGAGTGATAGCATCTGCCCCGGTGGATGGTCTTACCCTCAGAGTCTATTCTCCCCCAACCAGTGACAGAGCACATGTGATTGTCAGGGACGGAGTCGGAGGGGCCAGGCAAGCAGACAGGGAGGATTTTGTCGGTGTGTCGTACTGGCTCTGCCAGCTGCACTAGGGCAATGTCAGCTGCACGGGTCCCCCTGTTGTAATCGGGGTGGACAAGGATCTGGCGCACAGTGGACGAGACCCAGCTTGGGGAGGGATTGGACTGCTGGTGCTCCCCGAGGTTCACACGATAGGCAGACTGGGGGAAAGAGCTGGGAAGCAGAGGAAAAGCAATGATCAGTGGGGGAAACTGGATTGCAAATACAAGCAAAAATGCAGTTGGGTACAGGGAACACCTGACGGTAAGAGGCTGCCACCTCTGGGGCAGGGCAGCTGGAAGAAAACCACCCAGGATGCCACATGGGGATGGTCCACCTGATTCTGAGATGCAGCCACCTCTGGGGTGGGGCATCTGGGGAACAGCCACACAGTGATGCCATCCAGAGAAGGTTTGCCTGGCATAGATCCAGGCAGGAGGTCTGTCGTTTGTCCTGGTCCCTACTCATCCCAGTTACTCACAATAGGAAGCAATGAGCTGCTGACACAACCCACTGGGCTGAGATGAGAGACCCACCGCAACAGTGGTGTCTATTGTACTGGATGCTGACCTGCCATGGCCACTGGCCCCTTGCGGCGTCCCCTCTCTCAACAATTCGGCCAGAGATTCTGGGCTGACCACACCCTGGAGAGGAGCAGCATTTAAATGGGAAGAGCACAGAACCAGGAGTCCTGACTTTCAGCCCCTCTCCCTCCCTCCAGTAGCCCCCACTCTGCTCTCAGACCTGGAGTTAGAACCCAGGAGTCCAGGCTCCCAGTCTCATTCTCATGGCACATACCCGGGGAAGGTAAGGCTGGAGTTTTGCAGTGGGTGTCTTACCTGTCTGATTCCAGGTCCCCTGAGGACCTAGGGAGTGAAGAAAGAGAAGGGAAAGATATTAATGTGTATGCTAGGGGTGAGGGCATTGCAGAAGGTGTGTGGAGGGGACTGAGTGCCAGTAGCTCCACCCAATGCCCCCGAGCAGCCCTGCCATCCTCAGCACCAGCCACAATTCTCACCAGTAGGTGCAAGAATCAACACTCCCCGTTGAACTGAGAGGGGCAGTTCAGGACTGAATGCACAAATCCACGGCGGATGGGCTCGGGGATCTATGAGGAGCCAAGGGGTTGATCCCCCTGTTATTCACTAGTCCAATTCCTTCCCCCACAATCTGTATCTCACTCCCCTCCCCCTACATCCCCATCCCACACTCACCCTGCAGCAGGGTCATCGCCAGCAGTGCTAGGGCCACTGGGGAACAGAGACATTCCATGGTTCAGCCTTCCCCAGGCCTGTCTTGGCTGCATGCAGCTGCCTCCAGTGCTCCAACCAAAGCCCGACTGGGCAATGTAAGTGCCGGGGCAGGTTTTTATGGGCATCTGTGTGTCCCTCCCTAGATCTATAGAGAATAACGGAGACTGATTTTCTGGGAACCTAAGCAAAGAAATAACAGCTGCTAAATTTAACATGCTGAACAGGTTGTGACTGCTTTCATTCTGCTCTGCCTGGTGTCACCCCAGTACGGGCGTGCTAGAAAACCAAACGAAAAAGTGTGATGGCCCAGGTCACTGGGTGGTGATTTTCACTTCCCCTCTGTTATTGCCAACTGAGTGTGCTCAGAAGAGAGTGACAAGGACAGTGCCTAGGTGAGGGATGTGGTTATCATGGGGTAGAGGATATCATGGATTTAGGGTTAAGGATATTGTGCGGATTGGGGCTAAGGTTATCATGGGGTAAAGAGTATCATGGGGTTAACATGAAGGATATCATGGCTTTGAAGGTTACGGTTATCGTGGGATTAAGTGTATTGCGGGGTTAAGGTGAAGGATATCATGGGGCTTGGGGTTAAGGTTATTATGAGGTTAAGGTTAAGGGTATCGTGGGAGTTGGGATTGAGTTTATAGTGGGGTTTAGGTTTAAGTGTCATTTTCAACTCTGTTTTTTTGGCTCTGTCGCTCTTCTCTTGGCATCACTCCAGTGACGATTTGGGGATCTGCCCCATCCATCTCGGGAATTCCAGCTGATTGTGTAAAGTCGGTATTATGAAATTGTTGGGCTATGGAGCCTTCATGTGGAGCCCAACGTTTTCTTGACCGGGGAGGGATGGGTCAGCAAAACTAGGGAGAATGTTCATTTGTTAGACCTTAAATGGTCACCCATTCAGGCAGACACACCTTGGAAATTGGGTTCTCTGAGATTGGCAGGGTCCACCCCTCCGGTTCCTGTGCCAGCAGGGGGAAGCAAAAAAATCAACCAGGGAGAAGCAGAGACACCAGGTGCTGGGATGGGGACACATTAACTGGAGAGAAGACTCACAGAAGCAGGAAACTTCAGGCAGAAGCCAGGCAAAGACCGGAATGAGAGGGGAGGAGATGGGCATGCTTTGATAGCTGGGAGGAGATTCCTGTTTAACTGTGGACCAGACAAAGTCAGAGAAAGCTAGCTGAGTGGGAAAACCACCTTGATTTGGAAGAAAAGCCGCGAGCTGCGGGGAAAGGATATGGGGCACCCCACGGAAGTCTGTCCAAAGCCAAAGCATTGCACATTCCCTAGCAGTGAGGAACCCAAGCCAGGGTATTGCATGTAGGTGTGCTGGCTGTTTTGTCTAGAGCTGTGTATTTCTTGTGCTAGCCAGCACAGCTGAGTGACATCATTTGGAGATACGGTTTATTCACTGAAATATGTAGTTTGGGGTCGACTAAAACGTCACATATTCAGATTGAATTTGCCAAATAGTTTCAGATGAAAAAAAATTCAGAGAAGTGGAAGTGTTTCTTGGACATATTCCAAAGGAACCATTTGCACTTTTCACTTTGAAGCAACACTTGCTTTTGAAATTTAGCTAGATTGATATATTTATTCACTGAAATACGTAGTTTGGGGTTGTCATAAACAGATAGTTACGGGTTAATAGAACAGGAGTACTTCATGTCTCTTTTGACTGTAAAGGGTTAACAAGTTCAGTGAGCCTTGCTGTCACCTGACCAGAGGACCAATCAGGGGACAGGATACTTTCAAATCTTGAGGGAGGGAAGTGTTTGTGTGTGCTGTTAGTTTTTGGTGGTTGTTCTCTCTGGGTTCTGAGAGTGACCAGATGTGCAACCACGTTTCTCTCCAATCTCCCTGCTACAGGGTCTTATAGATTCAAAATAGTAAGTACTAAGTGATAAGGCGAGTTAGGCTTATGTTTGCTTTCTTTATTTACAAATGTGTATTTGGCTGGAAGGAGTTCAAATTTGTATTTTGCTGAAAGGATTTTAATTTGTACTTGTATACTTTGGCTGGGAGGGTACTCCCAGTGTCTATAGCTGAAAGACCCTGTAACATATTCCATCTTAAATTTACAAAGATAATTTTTACTGTTTTTTCTTTCTTTAATTAAAAGCTTTTCTTGTTTAAGAATCTGATTGTTTTTTTATTCTGGTGAAACCCCAGAGGACTGGGTCTGGATCCACCAGGGAATTGGTGGGGAGAAAGGAGGGAAGGGGGAGAGGAAGGTTAATTTTCTCTCTGTGTTAGGATTACTTTCTCTCTCAGGGAGAGTCTGGGAGGGGGAGAGAGAAGGAGGGGGGAAGGTGAATTTTCCTCTTTGTTTTAAGATTCAAGGACCTTGAATCACAGTAATCTTCCAGGGTAATCCAGGGAGGGGAAGCCTGGGAGAGGCAATGGTGAGGGAAAGGGTTTACTTTCCTTGTGTTAAGGTCCAGAGGATCTGGGTCTTGGGGGTCCCCGGGCAAGGTTTTGGGGGGACCAGAGTGTACCAGGCACTGGAATTCCTGGCTGGTGGCAGTGCTACAAGTACTAAGCTGGTAATTAAGCTTAGAGGAATTCATGCTGATACCCCATCTTTTGGACGCTAAGGTTCAGAGTGGGGGTTTATACCATGACAGGGGTCAACTAAAACGTCACATATTCAGACTGAATTCGCCAAATAGTTTCAGATGAAAAAAAATTCAGAGAAGTGGAAGTGTTTCTTGGACATATTCCAAAGGAACCATTTGCACTTTTCACTTTGAAGCAACATTTTCTTTTGAAATTTAGCTAGATTGATTTTTTTTTTAAATCTTAATAAAAAGGGGAAAGAAAGAAAAATCCACATTTCAATCCAGAACCTCACCCCCATGAGAACCTTCAGCCAAGGATATTCTTAACCATGACCCCATTATAACCTTAGTCCCATGACAACCTTAACTCTTGTCCCTAAGACCGATGATACCACCTTATCCCATCTCACTCCCCTCCCACAGCTGGGATAGGACTCAGGATTCCTGGCTGCCAGCCTCATTCCCATTCCACATTCCCAGGACAGATGTGGAATTTTGGCTGGCATGAGGACAGCAGGGCTGCCCTGGGGCAGTGGGTGGAGTTTGGGGAATTGTGGGTGGAGCTCTGTCCCAGCAATTCCTCTGGATGTCCCCACACTCATCTGCTCCTACACACTCATTAATATCTTCCTCTTCTCTTTTTTTGCTCCCTAGGTGCTCAGGGGAGTTGGAATCTGACCAGTAAGACACCCACTGCAAAACTCCAGCCTTATCTGCCTTGGACACATGGCATGAGAATGAGGCTGGGACAGGACTCCTGGGTTCTTTCTCCAGCTTTGGGAGGAGTGTGGAGTCTAGTGGTTAGAGCAGGGGCGCTGGGATCCAGGACTCCTGGGTTCTCTCCCCATCTCTGGGAGAGGATTAAGGGCTAGTGGGTTAGAGCAGGTGTTTTGGAGAGTCAGGATGCTGGATGCTTTGCTCACCTCATTGTCATGATGTCCCGTGTGGTTCATGACTGTAAGTGCCTATCTCAGGGCAGACTGTCAAAACCAGGGCAGACATCCCAAAGTGGTGGAATGTTGTATAATCTCACCAGGCCACTAACAACTGTGACAGTCTTACCCCTTAGCCTCTCCAGTCTATCTTGCCACCCAGACAAACTGGACTTCATGATGAATGGTCCCAAAAATCACACTACAGTCAGGCTGGTTGCAGTCCCAGGATGCCAGTCATTAACCCCAGCTCAGTTAGTGCCCCAGACCCTACACCAAAGACAGCATCTTTAGCCAGTCCTGTAATATACGAGCGAAAGGTTTATTCGCTGTGGAAGAGGAAGAAGAGAGTTATTGACTGGCTAAAGCGAGTAACCAGACACGCACCAGGCAGTTACCAACCACCACCTGAGTGGGACTGAGGTGTGGAGCTCCGGCAATTCAAAGTGTGCCCCAGGGCAGCCACCCCCTCCTTACCCTGGGGCAACCATTTGGTATCAGGTTCCCTGTGCAGCTGGCATCCGGGGACTTTCCCCAGTGACCCTTCTCTGGGTTCTCCTGTCCCTCCCCTTCTCCATCTCCAGTTCCTGTTTTAGCTGCTTCACATGGTCTCAGCTTGCTCCTTCTCCCAACCAGCTAGCCCTGCTGCCACCTCGGTGGCTCTCAGACCCTCTTGGCTCCCTGCCTGGGTCCAATCAACCTTCTCTAGCTGGGAAACCAGCTCCGGCTTGTTGAGCTCGCCGGCACCCACCCCTCCATTCCATCACAGTTTGATGATGTTCTTCTTCGAGAGCTGGTTATACATCATTCTCTTCGTGTGTCCTTTGACTACCCTCATTTTACTGCTGCAGGTCACAATATTCCTAGTGCATTCAGCATCCCACCTCTACCACCATCTGTCACAGACCCCAGGATAGGTGCTATGGCCCCAGCTTTGGAACGGTCTCTTGGAGATCCGCTTCAGCAAAATACTTGGGTTTGTTAGTCACCTGGCACACAGCACATGGGGTTCTTTGGGGAGCACCATTAAACCATTGTCCATTCTGGTCAGCCCAGAGGCCCAGTCATGCTGCAGTCAACCCCATGTTCAAGCTCTGTCTGATCCCCTGGGTCAGTCCCCAGGGGTGAACCCCAACTCCCTCTAGCACTGAACCCTTATTCCCCCCACCCCTCCCCAGTCCTTTGTTCTGGAGCTGGGGGGTATTTCTCGGCCTCCCTGCTGAGAAGTGAGGAAATCCATCTCCCACAGGGTGCTGGCCATCAGGTGTCAATGGCTGGTGGTTGGATTTTCTTTCATCTTCATGGATTCTCCACCTGTTGTGTATTTGGTTGTCATGGTTTTTGTTCCCATGGCAACTGAGTTAGATTACACTGCTCTACAGCCAAAATGCTTCTGAAATAAATGTAGTCCAACTTTACTAATTCTGGGTCACTGAGAATGAAAATGATGCTTAAAATTGTTGATTGGCTCTAGTTTTCAAGATATGCTATTGGGTCAGTATATACGACCCTTGACTTGGGAATGGCGGAGGATAAGTGAGTTATAAAGGGAAGGGATCTCTATTTAAACCAGAAATGACTAAAATACATCTTTGACTGGATCTATGAATAAATCTATGACTGGGTTTGGACAGTACTTGCTTTTTAGGCAAAACAATGAATGATGCAATCTGAAGCTGGTATTGCGTCATACATGATATGAATTGCATCATGTTATTCCTAGATGTCATGGATGATGCAATCATAACGAAGCTTACATCACTCTGCTGAAGAAATTGCCCTATATCAGCTCTAGAAATCATACAGTGCCATGCTCTCTTATTTGTCAGTGTTTGATTTTGCAAAGGGACACATTTCTGTTTAGCCAAAGTGAGCAGAGATGCCTTGTACTTGTGTGAACAGTGCAGATAACTTCTGCTATGTTTGTGGTGAAACGACTTTTGCATCACAAAAGCACAGTATAACCACTGTGGTTAAGAAAGCCTATCACCTTTATTTTGGCTGCAAAATTGGAGATCAGGACAAGAGGTGGGCCCCACACATATGCTGCAACACTTGTGCAACAAATCTTGGCCAGTGGTTGAACAGGAAAAGGAAATCTATGCTTTTGCAGTGCCAAGGATTTGGAGAGAGCCAACAGATCATACCAGCAATTGTTACTTCTGCATGGTGCCTCCAGTTGGGAAAGGTGTGTCAAAGAAGAAAAATGGACTCTGCATTATCCAAACATTCCATCAGCTATACGCCCAGTACCCCACGGAGAAGGACTGCCGGTTCCTGATGCATCAGAATCATTCTCACTTGAGTCAGACGAGGAAGAGGAAGAGGATGAAACTTCTGGTCCTGAACCATCAATGTCACAGGACCCACATTTTCTCCCATCCTCCTCCTCTGAACCACACCTCATAACACAAGGTGAACTGAATGACCTTGTCAGGGATTTGGAACTACCCAAGAGTAAGGCAGAGCTGTTGGGCTCCAGACTACAGCAGTGGAATCTCCTGGCAGGCTATCAGGGCAAATGGAGCCCATCAATGCTTGCAGACTATTGCTGGACAGTGACAAGAGATGCTCCATTTAATGAATACAAGAGACAAGCCAAGAAGCACCAAGTAGACACTGAATAGGACTAAACTATGTACATAATAGTTTTTTGCCTTTTGTTTCATAATAAATTTTATTTACATAACCTTTTTGCTGATTTTCAAAGTGTTACATAAACAGGACAGGTGAAATATTATCATGTAAAGCAACCATAAACACATGAAAAGACCTAGGTTTACAATTTATGATTAAAACTCAACTTTCTACACAATATATATAGATATAAAATGTAAAAACTTAAATATCTTAGAAACAGTAGCCAATTGTTGTTTTAATTGTCATATTTGAATTCAGCACATCAAAATACATAATAAATAGCACATTTTATCTCTGAAGCAGACGACTTCTCAAAAATTGTAGACCAGTGTTATTAGGGGCGGTTAGGTGAGCTCTGTGTGTGTAAATAAATGGTAGGTTTGTTAGCTGTCTGCTGTCCGACCTCAAGTGATTTCTTCCTAAACTGGCTGCCCTCAAGAATATAACAAGTGGCGACGATGGATGGGATTCCAGTGCTACCCCAGTAACAGAAGGAAGTAGAAGTCAAGGTAAAAAAAACAAACAAACAAAAAAACTGCTTGTTTGCACTGACTGTGAAAGTGAAACTAAAAATCATGGCTACTGTGACCAGGCCACTGGAACCTTTTGATGAGAATATAGAGCAGTGGCATGTGTATACTCAGCGTTTTGAGCTTTTTGTTATTGCAAATGACATTACAGAAGTGAAGAAGGTGCCAATATTCTTAAGTGTTGTAGGGGCTAAAACCTACTCCCTGCTACGCAGCTTACTACTTACACCCTGTTAAGCCTGAGACTAAATCTTACAGTGACGTTGTGGAAATCCTGGGGTCCCATTTTTCCCCATAACCACTGGTAATTGCCGAAAGACATAGGTTCCACAAAAGAGACCAAAAAGAAGATGCAACAGTTGTACAATTTGTAGCAATTTTAAAAAAGCTAGCAGAACACTGTGAATTTAAGGACATGTTAAATGATGCCCTGCGTGACAGGTTAGTGTGTGGCCTCTACAGTGAAGCTATATGGAAGCACCTACTGACAGAGGCTCAGCTTACATTACAGAAGGCTGTTGATATTGCTGTCTCCATGGAACTGGCTACAAGGGAGGCGCAATACATCAGTGCATCCCCTAGGGTGCAAAAAGTGTCACAAGAACCTACCTACAAAACTGTGCAGAGTCAAGCATGTTACCGCTGTGGTAAGCAGGGTCACCAGGCATCAGAATGCTGGTGTAAGGACCTGGTGTGTTGACACTGTGGCAAAAAGGGACACATTGAGTGTGCCTGTAAACAAAAGAAAAAGAGGCCTGCGGTCTGGCCGACAAAAAGAGGAACCTTGCATACCCTAGAGCAGACCCAGGATGATCAAGGTGACACCTCATCACTAGCGGAAGTGCCACTGCATGTTTTGTCTTTGGCAGTGGGTTCACATGAATACTGAGTAACCCCGTTATTGGATGGCAAACCTATACGCATGGAACTGGACACCGGTGCAGCCAGCTCGCTGGTCTCCGAGACTGTATATAAAGAAAAGCTACAGGATCTTCCGCTTAAGGCAACAAAAACTGTTCTGAAGACGTATACGGGAGAAGCTGTGCCCATGTTGGGCACTATTGATGTTAAGCTGAAGCTCAATGGACAGGCTGCCAAATTGCCACTGTTTGTGGTGAGAGGTAACTACCCAGCCTTAATGGGTAGGTCTTGGCTTGGGAAGATTCAGCTGAACTGGGCAGAAGTGCATCGGATGACTAAAGAAGAAACCAGTCTAAGCCCTATACTAAGGAAACATGCTGCTGTTTTTGGAGATGATTTGGGAAGTATGAAGGGAATCACTGTGACATTGAACATTAAACCTGACAGTCCACCAAAATATCTGAAAGCCCGAACTGTGCCATATGCCATCAGGCCAAAAGTTGAAGCAGACCTGGAGTGTCTGGTCACCAATGGAGTCCTAATACCAGTTACCCATAGCTCATGGGCCACTCCTATCATCCCAATAGTGAAGAAAGATGGCTCTCTCCGGATTTGCGGTGATTTTAAAGTCACTGTCAACACAGTGTTGTGTGCAGAGCAATACTCGCTTCCCCGCATCGATGACCTCTTCGCAGGCCTGGCTGGGGGACAAAAGTTCAGTAAGATTGATCTGAGTCAAGCATATTTACAGATGCACGTTGATGAAAAGTCCCAAGAGCTGTTGACTATTGTGACTCATAAGGGTCTTTATCAATACTTTCGCCTACCCTTCGGAATAACGTCTGCTCCTGCCCTGTTCCAGAGGGCTATGGACCAGATCTTGTGTGGCTTGTCAGGAGTTCAGTGCTATCTGGATGATATCCTGGTCACTGAAAGGAAGGAAGAGGATCACTTAAAGAATTTAGAGGATACCCTACAAAGACTGGAAGAGTATGGCCTACGAGTTCGCAAAGACAATTGTGAATTCTTCAAGCCCTCTGTTGAATATTTGGGACACATCATTGATTCTGCAGGTCTTCATAGGGCCCCTGCAAAAGTTAAAGCTATTGTGGAGGCTTCCCCACCTCGAAATGTAAGCCAGCTGCGCTCGTTTCTAGGACTACTGAACTATTATGGAAAGTTCATCTCACAGTTAGCCACACTGCTAAAACCACTTCATAAGCTCCTTGGCCAGAACAAGGCCTGGAAGTGGACTGAAGCCTGTGATGTTGCATTTAACAAAGCTAAGGATGCATTGCTAAATTCTGAAATTCTAACACACTTTGATCCATCCTTACCCCTACAATTGGCCTGCGATGCCTCCCCTTATGGAGTGGGAGCAGTCGTGTCACACATTATGCCTTCGGGAGAAGAGAGACCTATTGCTTTTGCTTCACGCACTCTAAGCAAAGCAGAAACTAACTATGCCCATATCGAACGTGAGGCATTAGGAATTGTTTTTGGAATTCGGAAGTTTCACTGGTACTTGTTTGGGCGAAAGTTTACTCTTCTCACAGACCATCGACCTCTGACGTCAATTTTTGGACCCTACACAGGCATTCCCCCATTAGCTGCTAGTCGTATGCAATGTTGGGCATTGTTACTTTCAGCACACACATATGAAATCAAATATCGGAAATCCACTCTGCACGGCAATGCAGATGGCCTCTCAAGGTTGCCTTTGCCGGTCAAACATCAAGATAGTGCCCAAAAGGAAATCTACTTTGAACAGGTAGAGAATACACCCATCACTGCTACTCAGATAAAGAAGGCAACTCGCGTTGACCCAGTATTGTCCCAAGTTATGGACCTGGTGATGCATGGAAAATCTCGACAAACCTCTCTGATCTCACCCAACCTTGTTACCTACATGTCCAGGAGGACAGAGTTATTGGTCCAATCTGGTTGTTTGTTGTGGGGGAGATGTGTCATCGTTCCACCACCACTGAGATCACAGGTGTTAGAACAGTCACATTCCGGTCACTGTGGAATAGTGTGCATGAAGGAAATTGCCCGAAGCTAATTTTGGTGGCCTGGATTGGATAGTGCTATTGAAGAGAAGGCAAAAGCTTGTATGTCATGTCAGGGTGTGAGGAATGCACCCCAGTGGGCAACCCTACACTCATGGGACTGGCCTGAAAACCCGTAGCAACGTATTCACATTGACTTAGCTGGCCCCCTTGAAGGAAGCATGTTCTTGGTGGCAGTAGATGCCCATTCTAAATGGCCAGAAGTCTCTATAATGCAGTCCACTACTGCAGAGAGTACGATCCAAAAACTACAGGGTCTCTTTAGTCGTTCCAGTTTGCCAGAACAACTTGTGAGCGACAACGGACCGCAGTTCGTCTCTCAGGAGTTTCAAAATTTTATGAAGGCAAATGGGATACACCACATCACGTCAGCACCATATCATCCATCCACCAATGGATTAGCTGAAAGATTTGTTCAGACAATGAAACACGCTTTGAAATCAGCCAGGGGACAATACTCCATTCAAAAGCGTCTGGATACCTTCTTACTTTCCTACAGAAACACACCTTATGCTACAACCCAGGCATCCCTGGCCTTTCTAATGATGGGACGACAGCTGCGCACTTGCTTTGATCTGCTGAAACCTTCTGAACCCCGACAAATTGTGCAACATCAGCAGCAATATCAAGTCATCAGACAGGCACCCAGGGCAAAAGACCGAACCTTTAGCCCGGGACACCAGTTTTGGCTCAGAATTATACTTCCAGAGCTAAATGGGTCCCTGTCACAATCATCACTCAAACAGGACCTGTTTCCTACACAATCCGGACTGCAAAGAATCTTACCTGGCAGCGACATGTAGATCAGCTGTTGCCAGGTCATGCCTGTCCTCAGGACACATCTGCAGTTGAGTGGTCTGACTTCACCTCTTCTGGTGAGACACCGAATCATGAATCACCTGTTTGTGACTGTTCTCCTCCATTACTGCCAGCGGCTGAGATATCCCCTTGCCCATCACGAGCTGATACCACCTCCTCACCTGTTTGTGCTGTGGACCCTGAGCTCATGGTACTTTCGGGTGCAAAAACACCAGGAGTTCACCGTAATCCACCTAGAGACAGAAGGCCTCCTCATCGGCTGGATCTTTAGCTAGGACGAACCCACGATTATGGGGCAAAATAATCCCCAGGGTTTAGCTGGGAATGGAGGCAGTCTCTAGTCTAGTGTGTGTTTTATTTAGGGGATGTTCTTATTGGGGGGAGGAATATGTTGTGTATTTGGTTGTCATGGTTTTTGTTCCCATGGCAACTGAGTTAGATTATTAGGGGATAGCCTAGCCAGCTTCAGCCGGTTAGGTGAGCTCTGTCTGTAAATAAATGGTAGTTCTGTTAGCTGTCTGCTGTCTGGCCTCCAGTGATTTCTTCCTAAACCGGCTGCCCCCAAGGATGTAACACCCCAACCCTGGGCTCCCAGCCCTGGGCTCCCCACCCCCCACACCTGCACTCCTCTGTTGCTCCAGCCTTGGGCTCTTCCCCGCAACCTGCATCTTCCTGTTGTCCCAGCCCTGGGTCACTGGTAACTTGCTCCCAGGGCAGGTCATTCAGCAGGAATTTTGGATGTGCACAGAACACAGACAGGATTGGTTCCCATATGGTTACAGAACTGCAGTAAAGCGGAACAATTTTCAGCTTGTGTGATTGGAGGATATCTGGATGCATATTATAAGACTGCCCTTCATAAATGAGGAAACTTTGAGCAGCCTTTATTATTCTTTTGTTCCACTCTTTGTTTCTATGGGGAATTTACCAATGCAATATCACTGTCTTCCTTTTAAACAAATAAAACTTAAAAAAAAAAAGGGCAATAGCTGTTGAAAATAGCAATTCCAGTCCTAAAAACCACTGAGAAGCATTTCTTGCTTCTTCATTTCTTATCCTACCTTTTCTACAGCAAGTTACAGTGGATCAGAATATTTGATTTGGGAGAAATGAAGTAACAGCTGCCCAAATTGAGCTTGAGCACTCCTGAATTTTCAGGGTGTTCAAATCTGGAAGGCAGGTGCTAGATTCCCTTTCTGAATATTAGCTAAATCTGGAAAGGAAAAGTCAATTTCTGCTTCCATGGCTCAGAAGTGGAAATCCTCCTACGTGCCTGGTACTGTATCTAAAACTGCTGAAGTCCTCTAGCAGAGCCTCCCCTCCCTTACTTTTCATTCTAAATTCTAGTGGGATCCACGTATCTCCCTTGCTAGGCTTCAGATAGAGAGGTGCACTGTCCATTTAGTCCACCCAATTCCTTCTTTGTGGGCTGCAAGCTGAGGTCACACCAGTATCCTTAATGCAGTCTGGGGAAGCGTTCTGAAGGGGATATCTGGGGCAAAGCCTTCTACTCCTTGGGCACTCTTGTTCCCCATTCACAATGCCCCCACTTTCGACTCACAGCATGGCACTCCTACCGCACTCCTTACCCCTCTCTTTCCTGTTGATAGCGGCCAAGAAATCCTGGGAAATGTAGTTCTTTCCCTGCTCCAGAGCTAGCTCTATAGGCAGGGAGCTAGGCAATGAACTACAGCTCCCAGGGTCCCATGCGTTCTCAGCTCTCATGCTGGATCCCAAGCTGCTCTGTGACTCTGCTTCTGCAGGGTTGTGAGAGGGGAGGAAGTGAGTTAAAAAAAAAAACACCATGGCCAAAATGCCGCCCCCTGGAAATTGCTGCCCCAAGCATCTGCTTGTTTTGCTGGCGCCTAGAGCCGACCCTGGGTCAGAGCGCCTCCCCCGGTTCAAGCCCCCTACCCCCGGTTCAAGCTCCCCTCTGCATGACGTGGGTAGAGACTTGTCTGCAGGTCTCCTATGGTGCAGGGCAGTGCCCTGGCCACGGTCGTTGGGCTGTGCACAGGGGCTGGCTCTCATTCTCTCCTGTTTCACTTTGTATGAAGCAGTAGTTGGCTCAGGAACTTGAGCTTGACTTTCCCCCACTCAGCTGGGTGCTCTGACCACTGGCCCATAAAGTCAGTCCCACCAGCTCGCTGCTGTTTGATTATTTGACACCCAGTGGAACAGCTTCCATAGGAGGCTGAGAAAGACTCAGATCAGACCTGCCCCCCCGTCGCCCAGCAAGCAGGGCCCTAGCATGGGTGATCTGGAGCCAGGTCCCTGCTCCACATCAGGCAGAGTGAGGATCTGAACTTGGGCCTCCCACATCCCAGGTGAGTGCTCCAGCCACTGAGCTCTAGAGAACGCAGGAGCGCCCCCTCCTCCTCCACTGACTGTGTTTGTGAGGCCCCCGAGCTAGGAGGTGCAGTCCAGGGCACGCTCTGAGCACGCCCACCGGGTTGGAGCCTGCAGGTGAGCTAGGCGAGGAATGCCTCCTTTGTGAATCCTGCCAGGGCTTAGATTGAGCCAGGACTAAGGCATCTGGCACATGCCCACTGACCTTAACTAAGGGACCTACCAGGTGAGGTGGCAGCTGAGGGTGGAGGTTGGAGGATCTAAATGCTGGACTTAGGCACCTAAATCTCACTGTGGATCTGCCTGAGCCTCCTTTTCCATCTCGGCAATTTTTCTTGCATTGGTGGGCAGGCAGGCCGAGTGGCTCAGCCACACACTGGGCTGTCATAGCCAACGGCGGCTGAGCAGGTGGTCAGAGTCAGAGCTGACCAGTGACCATCTCAATTTACCTTCCTGAGAGAAATAAATGACACATCATAGACATGGAGCAGTAGTTAAGGAGACAGACATGCAGATGGTTGCGTAGGGGAATGGACAGACAGACACAACTCGCTGACCATGAATCGCATCGATAACAGATTTTATTCATTAGAGAAGAAAAGAAAAACTTTAAACATATAAAATTATAAAACAAATCAAACCTTCCAAAATAAATATGCTGCCGCTCTGTATACATGGAGAGCCAGGCACCGAGCCAGACCTGTTCTGAAAGGCGACTAAGGAAGTCCGATCCCCAAACCCCACAGAGATTTGGTTGCTACAATGCCCATTATATGCCTTTAAATATCCACAAGTCATAAACCAGTGAAACCACGGAGGCTGGAGACAGTGATTCCAGCCAAGGAGGAAGGAAACAGAAAGGAGGAGTGTGGAAAGGGAGAGGAGAAGGAAAAAGGGCAGGGAAGAGGTGTAGATGGAGGAGGGCACTGATGGGCTTGGTTCGGGGTCTCCTAGTCCCAGTGAGTTTTCTTCACACCTGGGATCAGCCCACTGGGGTAGTTTATTGGGTTGCCAGGGGGCAGAGCCTGGGTATAGCTCATTGCCATGTGAGATGGGCCATGCTGAGTCCTTCTGTAGGGGGAAGCATCCCATTCTGAGCTCCTCTGTCTATACCCTCCAACCTGGCTTCACCATTCCCTGTCTGTACAGGGAATTGCCCCATTCAGAGCTCCCCCATCTATGCCTCACATCCCAGCTATCTCAGTCCCTCTCTGTAGAGGGGATCGCCCTATTCTCAAGCCCCATCCTTTGCCCCAATACAGAGTTGTAAATCCCCTGTATCCTGCTGGCCCACAAGACTCTCCAAGCTATTATGCTTCTGGGATCCACTGCGGGGGCAGCAGACAGCAGGATAAGTCCGACCCCCACAGCAGCAGCCGCAGAGGGCAAGAAGCTACCTTTGCACATTCTCTCCCCAATGGCCTCACTTGCTCTGTGTGTGGTAGGCCACAGTAGCTGATGGGTACAGGGTCTTTGCGTCTTGCTGCTCACCACCAGCAGGAGTGGGGTCTCCATGAGGATTCTAGGGAAGGAGAAGCTCTGGGGTACTGTGGAGACAGAGAAGTCAGTCAGAAAGGTCGTTAACTCTGAATCCTACTGATGACTGTTTGCACATAATGGGTTGAAATTTCCCAACCCATTTAAGAGGCAGGGCACATTCCACCATTAGCTCTAGATCGTACTGATGATGATTTCCATTTCATGTGCTGAGGTTTTTAAACCTGCCTAAGGGATCTGGGTTCCCAAATTTAACAGGTGTTGGGAGCCCAAATCCCCTAGGCAGCTGTAAAAACCTGAAAAGCCAGAGTGTCATCCCCCCACCTTCCTACAGAAGACTATGATGTGCTCTAGTGAGGGAGGAGGTGCCCAGTCTTCCAACAAGTGTCAAAATTAATTTTTTCCCTGCTATGCACTCCTGTGAAACTATTGGGCTTCTGCTTCCCTGAATATGGGGGTGGATAACACCAGGGTAGGGAACTGTGATCCCCCTCCCTCAATTTAAAGGCACTTCCACCTCTACCCCATAACAAGGGGGCTGGGAAACACACATTGCCCCCACTGTGCAGTGGCAGTCAAAAAAACTAACAATGTTAGGAATCATTAGGAAAGGGATAGATAACAAGAAAATATAATGCCTCTATATAAACCTATGATATGCCCACACCTTGAATACTCATGCAGATCTGGTCGTCCCATCTCAAAAAAGATATATTGGAACTGGAAAAGATACAGATACGGGCAACAAAAATGATCAGGGGTATGGAATAGCTTCCATATAAGAAAAGATTAATAAGACTGGGACTTTTCAGGTTGGTAAAGAGACAAGTAAGAGTGGATATGGATATGATAGAAGTCTATAAAATCTTGAATGGTGTGGAGAAAGCGAATAAGGAAGTGTTATTTACTCCTTCACATAACACAAGAACTAGGGGTCACCCAATTAAATTAATAGGCAGAAGGTTTAAAACAAACAAAAGGAAGTACTTCTTCACACAACACACAATCAACCTGTGGAACTCTTTGCCAGGGGATGTTGTGAAGGCCAAAACTATAACAGAGTTAAAAAAAGAACTTGATACATTCATGGAGAATAGGTCCATCAGTGGCTATTAGCCAGGATGGGCAGGGATGCAACTCCATGCTCTGACTGTCCCTAGCCTTTGTCTGCCAGAAGCTGGGAGTGGAGGACAGGGGATGGATCACTTGACGATTGCCTGTTCTGATCATTCCCTCTGAAGCACCTGGCATTGGCCACTGTTGGAAGACAGAATACTGGGCTAGACAGACCATTAGTCTGGCCCAGTATGGCCGTTCTTATGTTGTTATGGTGACATAGGCCCCAATTCCAGGGTCTGTGGCCCCAACATTCCGGGGACCGTGGTCCTGTAACTGAGGTCAAATGTTCCACACAGGAAGTGATGCAGATAGGAAGTCTCGAGTTCATTCATGCTTCCCACCACTGCAGTGGGGGTAGGAGGAAACAACAGATTGAGGAAGGGGCGTGAGGAAAGGGTGGGGATTAACCCTTTAACTGATGAAGGGCTACAGTCCTGTTTCAACCTGCTATCTCTGGTGACTTCCCATATCCCTCCTCCCCCACGAGGCCAGTCCTATGAATCCCTCCAGCACTAAGGACCAGTCTGAACTGGTGCTGGATGTGGTGGTGCTGGATGTGCAGCTCAGGGATGGCCACCAAATCACTGATGACCACACCCCAGCTCTGCACCATGTTATAGACAGTGACAGCAAAACAGGGGCCTTCGGAGTCAGCCAGGCTGAATGTGCTGCCAGGAAACCAGGCAAGAACATGAGCAAGATGTTGGGACAGGAGTTGAGGTGATGGATGGATGGTGCTGAGGATATATAGGTGGATGGATGGAAGGCCACACCAATGGTCATGAGGATGAATGGATGGACGGATGGAACTGAAGAAGCATGGATGGATGAACGGAGCTTGGGAGTGACCGATGGATAGCAGAGTGGATGGATGGACAGATGGAGATCAAGACTGACAGAGGGATAGCAGGATGGACACGGCTCTGGACTGACAGATGGATAGCAGGATGGACACGGCTCTGGACTGACAGATGGATAGCAGGCTGGACAGAGCTCAGGACTGAAGGATAGCAGGATAAATGGACGGACAGGGCTCTGGACTGACAGATGGATAGTAGGATGGACCTATGGACAGAACTCAGGACAGACAGATGATAATAGGATGGGCAGATGGATGACGCGGAAGATGGATATATGACATCAATAGAAAGCACTAAAGATGGATGGACAGGCCGGAACTCACAAGGGCACTTTCTCGTCTGTGGTAAGGCTGAAGACCACCCTGCCCAGCACTATGGCCCCAATGTTCACACACAGCTACAGGGCGCTCAGAAGCCTATGCTCCAGTGCCACCTTCTGGCCCAAGGACCCCTGGTACCGCCCATCCCCACAGGGGCCCAGCTGGGATGGGTGCAGGCTTCCCAGTGTGCTCTGCAGTTTGTTACCCTTCACTTTGCCCTGCATGGGGAGGAAGGATGGCAGGGTCACTGACTGAGATATGTCTCCAGGTAGTCCAGGCAGGGAAGGGCAGGGAGCAGGGTGGATGCTCTACCGTGTTCTCCAGGAGGCACTCCAGGAAATCTAGGAGCTGCTGCTGGAGCTGCCAGGGTTTGGGCCAGGCTGACTCAAAGGATGCTGCATGGAAAAAACTCTCCAGGGCCTCCGTGTAATTCTCCTCATATTTATGCAGCTGATCCAAGAGAAACACAGCACAATGCTATGGCTACAGCAGCAGGGCTTGGAGCCAAGGCTCCTGGGTTCTGTTCCAGGCCTGAGGGGGTCTAATGGGTTAGAGTGAAGGGGCTAGGAGCCAAGAGTCCTGGTTTCTATTCCTGGCTCAAGGTGGAGGTGGGTCCACTGGGTTAGAACAGCATGTGTGGGGAAACAGGATTCCTGGGTTCAGTTCCTGGCTCTGGTAGGGAAGAGGGGTCTAGTGGTTAGACCAGAAAGTAGCAGCGGCCACAGGAGAACAGAAAACAAAATGGAGTCTGGGGAAACAAAATGGAATAGGGGAATAGCTGTAACGGACATGCCCCCCTGGCCGACCTGAATGGGCTGTGAGGGGGATGTCCCATGCAAAGACCAAAAAAAGAAAAAAAAGAAAAAAAGGGTTTTACAAGTCATCGTCTTCGTAGTATGGAGGTGGTGGTTTGCTGCTGTCCAAGGGGATGGAGGAATACCTCACCTGCAAAGGCAGGGCTGACACAACCTTATGAATTAGCTGCTTGACCACTGCTATCCCCAACAGAAAGGCCACAAGAACAATAGCCACAGTAATAAGCCACTGCTTGATGGACTGAGCCCAGGTCCCCAACCCCCAGCTGGACCACTGAGCTTGCCACCAATCCCACTGCTTACGCTCTTCACGAATCTGGACGGCGAGGGAGGATAGTTGGTCAGCCACGGCTGAGACATTGTTCCACCCAGGCTGAAGGCGCAGGCAACATTGTCCTTTAAAGCGAGGATCGAGGTCCTCCAAGGCGACACAAAAGTCCTTCTGTAGGATGGTCTGGATCAGAAGACGGTTCTGCTCGGCGTAGTTGGCTAGGATAGTGAGGGCGTCGCTGGTTCGACGAAGTCCTTCTGCTGTGATGTTGGTGAGGGCCTCCAGACCAAGCGACAGTCCACGGATTTGCTGTAAAGTTAAACTGTATGAGAGGGGGTTAAACTGTATGTACCCTCCTATGACCATCTCGGTGGCTGACTTGAGTCGCTCCCATGCGGTGGCTGTTCGTCGTTTGCGTGGTGAGGAGAAGAAGGGGCGACGGTGGTGAAAGAGCCCTCCTCCCTTTATGACGAGTTGCCCGATGGCACATACCCCCTTTGGGAATGCGGGTAGAGCAGTCCGGGCAATGTTGTTCCCACAGAGCCACACTTGTCCTGGGGAAGAGGGTAAAAACTGGTCATGGATGGAGCTTCGCTGGGGGGATTTCTGGCCAGGTGGTATATCGACCTCCATCCATAGTAGGTGGGCGGCTCTGACCTGTCTCAGTTCTACATGGGTCTGAGCTGTGGATAAGTATTGGGTGGGGTTAAACACTGTACTTGTTGAAAGATGATTAATAAACCTGGTGAACTCAGTGCGGTATCTTGAGCTTCCTTTCTTGGGGTTTGAGTTAGGCCGAGGTCCTATGAACCATTGAGTGCAATTGGGATACTGCCCCAACGGAGTGGGATTGGAGAAGCCAAAGAACACGATGCAGGGGGCTGCTGGGAGTGGTCCTGTCACCGCAACAGGGGCGAATGAGTTGGGTCTTCGGTCGTCGCTGGTGGTGTTGCACGTGAACAGAGGCCGATGAACCCAGTTTGTGTTGTTGCAGGCTGAAGCTGGATGCTGTGGAGTCAGGTTCGTGAGGGGGAGGAACTCCCAGAGGAAGGGGGGACCCTCCCTCTGAGGCCTTTGGTCTTGTACAGGCAACGCAATCGTGTGATGGGGGGACATCTGACAGGTTCCCGATGAGGACCTCCTGTAGGGCGTAGGCTCTCAATCAGGCAACCAGAGGGTTTTCTCGAGGCGGGGTGGCAATCATGGCGACTGATTCCTACGGAGACATAAAAGAAAGGTGGCCCCTCTTAGGGCCTGTTATGACCGAACACTAAGCCAGTTGTGGTGGACCAGGTCAGGCTTGCCCCGTCCATCTATTTGAATATGATAGGTGTTAGGGAACTGGCCAGGTGTGATGATGGTGGCTGCTAGTGGAGTGCAGGTTCCCTGGGCATTGGGAATAGAGACCCACACTGGCTGAGAAATACTATAGGCAGGTTTCCAAGGTTCCCGTGGTTTAGGAGCAATTTCTGGCCATTGGCTGTATGCTGTATTAAGGGAAATGAGGGCTTGAGGCAGGACCCGGTCCCACCCCTTGTAATCAGGGGTGCTAAGTATGGCCCGAATCTGGGTCTTCAGCATTCCGATCCATCTCTCCACGACTCCGTTGCTTTGGGGGTGATATGGCAGGTGGGTGTGAAGACGCACCCCCCACTGGGACACCGTCTGGTCTATAGCTTTACTGGTGAACGGTGGCCCTCCATCGGTCTGGATCTCTTCGGGTGCCCCCCAGGCAGCAATTACCTGGAGAAGGGCTACAGAAACAGCTGGTGCAGTAGATCGCCTGAGGGGAGAACACATTAACTGACGAGACCCTAGGTCAACTATTACAAGCCCCTTTGGATACTGTTTGGCCCCCGGGAGGGGGCCAATGAGGTCCATCTGCCAGGTTTTACCTGGGCTAAAGTGCTCAGGGCTATAAGCACCATGAGCATAGACAGGCTTGTTAGTGACTCGTGCCTGTTGGCAGCTCAGACACCCTTGAACAGCTTGGGTGCACTGCTGCCTAGACACGCTCGATGTTCGACTCCCTCGGTCAGTCAACAGCTGATGTAGGGCACGGGCAGGCAGGTGCCCCCACTCTTTATGAAGCCAGGTGATGAAGGGATCACTGCAAGAGATAATGTTAACCTGGGATATGTTACACTTATATTCTCGGAGTTGTAGATCCAGGCTGGAATGAAGAGGGTTACTGTCAGACCTGTGTTAAGGACAATGAGTAACAAACCATGGCAGCTTGGACTGTGCTGCCAGTTGAGTAATCTGTGCCCATATTTCTTCATGAGTGGTGGGCCGTCCTTCTCCCATCAGGATGGACACGCAGTAGCTTGAGTCCACTCCCAGGACCACGCGTGTTTTCGGGTGGGCTGCCACAATGTGAGAGGCTGCCAGTAGGACGCCTTCTGCTTCGGCCTTCTGAGCTGAGCTGGAAAAATCTAAGGGTTTAATTTTGAGGGTGTTACAGGTAGCACACAGTATTCCTGCTCGGGGAGAAGGCGATGTGCCCCCATCAGATACAATCCAAGGGGCATAGGCACTCAGTTGGGCAATAGCCCCCGGCTCAGTGGGAGCTGCAGTGGAGGAGGACTTGAGGGCCCAATGTCCAAATACCTCCTGGGCCTGGTAAATGAGTCGCTCCCAGGGAGCAGGGGCTCCCTGGAACTGGGGGGGCCGGGGTGAAGGTGAGGTATGGGAGAAGCTCCACATGAGGCCCCTTTAGGGTGCCTGTGGCAGATTTACCCCATGGGAGAGCACACTGGACAGCAAGCATGGCAATGCCCACAGGCCCATCACGATATTCGGGTCCTGACAACTTCCGGGCCTGATTGTGGACAGGGAGGTCCTCTTGGGACACAGTTACGGCCACATGGTCTGAGGACACAGTGAGGGTAATCTCAATAGGGTTGGTGGGATTCCATCGAGCCAAGGTGGGCCCAGAGCCCAACCAGGCAGCCAGGGAAGACACCGCCTGCTCGGCCTCTGGTGTCCAAGGAGTTTTAATGTTCCTGGCATATTGCTGCAAAACAGATAGTTGTGGCAACAAAGCAGCAGGGAGAAACTGTCTGTGATAGTTAATTACACCTAACACATGCTGCACTTCACGTCTGGGGGGAGCTACCCCCAAGGGGAAAGAATTCGTGAGTGGGTGGTAAGTTAAGTGGCGTAGCTGTCCCTTTTCTACAGTAAAACCTAAAAACTGAAAGGTAGAAGTAGCAGTGAGGACACTTTTAGGCAAACTGAGGTTCCACCCATCGGTGGATAAAGCGGCCTGAACCTGTTCAGTGACCTTTTGTACTTCAGTTGGTATGGTGCCAGTTATAAGAATGTCGTCCACGTAATAGACAACATGAATGTTGGGGAGGGATGGTACCTTCTCTAATGTGCGGGTTAGGGCCTCACTGGCACAGGCAGGTGAGTTTTTGTACCCTTGGGGACACGCTTGCCATTGGTACTGGGCTCCCTGGTAAGCGAAGTTTAACAATCCCTTGGGGTCATAGAGGGGGATCTGATAAAACATATCTTTTAGGTCTATTGTACAGGCCCATTGGTTAGTGTTGTCCAGTAGGATGCGTTCTATAGTGGGGATATCCCATTTGGCGGCGAATGCTACTGATCGTATGTGTTTGTTAGCGGCGCGATAATCTATAACCATCCTGTACTCATTGGTTTTGTGTGGTTTTGGGATTCCCCATGCACTGGACAAGTATTTGCTCGCTGACACACGCCGAATCTTGTTATCATTAAGCAATGTTTCAATGAGCTGGGCAATGTGTGGTTGACCTTCTGGGGCTGTGGGTATGGGTCTGTATTTCCAGGGTGTGGGGTTGAGAAGTTCAGGTTCATGGGGGGCACTGGCACCCGATAGGGTGACTGGTAGTGCATCAAGCACGGCTTCGGCCAGTTTAAAACGCCGTAGCTCCTGAACCCCAAGGAGTGGCATGGGTCCCACTAGGGCCCGAAATGTTACTGGTGTGTGGCCTATGGATGCGTGTACCTTTACTTCTGCACGGGGTTCTGTGCTGTTGAGGCCTTGCACATAAATGGTGTGTCCTGTGGGGGTGTGAGGGACGTGAGGAGGAACAATGGACACCTGTGCCCCCGTGTCCAGCAAAAAGGGGATGACGAGACCCTTGTCAAAAACTAGCGGATAATAGGGGCGGGGGTCCCCTTGCCGGGTGCTGGCCGCCACCAAGCACCCGGCCATTACCCGTTTTTTGGCTGGGAGGGTTCTGAGCGCTCTTCCCATCCCAGAGCTATGGCCAAGGTTCTTTGCTGCTCACTACTGAGCTTACGTACAACCTCCTTAGTGAGGCCCTTGTACAATAAGAACCCAAAAATGTTGCGTTCTGTAAATGAATGCTGTGAGTACTGGGGCCTGGGTTGTGAACTGGCATGTGGGGGGTGTGGACTGGCGTGTGGTGGGGGTGGACTGATGGGTAGAGCTTGGGCTGAGGGCCATCTTATTTTCTCGAGGGCTTCATAGAGTCGCCCAATGGGGCGCCTAGCATACCCCCTTAGCCACAGAACTGCCCCAGTGTCAGGGGTGGTACTGCTATCCATGGCTAAGTCAATGGCAGCTTCGTCTATGGGTATCTCGGTGGGGTCAATAACGTGTCTGAAGGCATTGACCTGGTTAATCTGAGCCTGAGTAAGCCCCAGAGGGTGTTGGGTAGGGGACCACAGCATGATGGACCCCCCTGCGATGGCACATCTGAGGGAAGAGATGTCCTTGACGCTTCCTCTGGAGACTTGGATCCCTTGAAGGGAGTGCTGTAAATGGAGGAAGGCCAGTGCTGGGGCGGTCAGGGGCCATGCAGTGTTAGATATTAGCAGGCTCCCTGAGAGACCCCTGGACCAGCTACTGGTCCTGGCTAATACTATGCCCTCTTCTCTATCCACTAACTCTTGTCCGTTTTCCAGAGCCAGGCGGCCTAGCCACAGTAGTGGTGGCTCATTGGCCCCCCTAGCGGTGTGCGAGATGAACTCCTTCATCTCTGCTTTGGAGCGAGGTCGGAGTTCTGTCACCTGTGTGGTATTGCCCTGGTTATCAATCTTTATACGACTGATGGATACCGGCAGGGCTTCACCAGAGGTGACAGTGGGTGCAGGTTCATGGGCTTGGGCCTCTAGAGGGGCTGAAGGTAGGGCTGGGTATAGTGGGGTTTTCTTGAGGGGAGATGAGGCCTCTGGGTGGGTATATGGGGGTGGTTTTTCAGGGGATTTATTGGGACTGGGCAGGCTAGAGGTCAGCGGTGGTCCCTCCTGGCTAGCCTGGCTAGTGGCCTCCTTGGCTGAGGTCATTAGGGCCCCATGGAAAACAGTTAGTTTATCAAGGGCCTGAGCCAGGATCTCATAGGTAACTGTGGCTACCTTTTGGGGCTTATATATGTCATGCCACAGTTTCTTGGGCTTTCGAATTTCATCCAGCTTCTGCACCAGTTCTGTTAATATCTGGTGGGTGGGGGACCCCTGCAAAATTCGAGGTTCAGGGGCGAGCTTAGATGGAGCCCCCCCGCAGGCTTTCACAACCCTTCCCACCTCTCTCCAGAGGCGGGTGGGATCTGAATCTGCGGCTGGCTCTCCTGCCTTAGTGCAGACTGGCCGGAGGCTGGAATCAGCAGGGCTGGCCCTGAATGTGGGGTGGCAGGTTAAGAGGCACCCCACATTAGTGAGCCCCAGGTGGGTGGTATACACCCTGGAGCTCTGGCCTTTGCCAATAGTACAGACCCATTCTAGGGCCTTAGGCTGCTGTTTACTTTGCAGCAAGTGGTATTGTAGGTGGTTGGTCTGATCTTCCTCTGTCCTAGAGGTCTTGGCCTCTTTCCAGGGACAGGGAGGGCAGTAATTGTTACCCCAAGATCCTGTTGGTGATGCCATGTCCCTGCCTGCAGGTATATGGGATCTTGGGGAGCAATTACCACACAGGTGGGGTGCAAAATAAACTTTATTAAGAAAATGCAAAAACAGGGAAAATTTAATAGTGAGGGGTATGGGGTTTGTTAAGGTAGGCAATTGGGGAGGGAGTTCTTTTAGTATAGTAAAGGGGGTTTCAATAGTGGGGTACAATAGAGTGGGGTACAATACAGTTGGTAACCAACTAACACTGAAGTATAAATGTAACAGGTAGCTAACAATTTCTAGGTAAAGGGTGTGTCACAGCAGCATATAACCAACTAACAGTTATGGGTAAAATGTGTTAAATAACCAACAACTCTAGGTAAAAATGTGTCACAGTGGTGTAAATATAAAATGTGAGGTGTGTGAGAGAGAAAAAGGGTAACCAAGGGGTTTTATGCTAGACTTCAGTAATACAATTGAGGTTTGGCAGCAGTAGGAGCGGGGTGAACACGTGGGGGAAGGGATTAAAAGAGAGAGAGAGAGAGAGAGAGAGAGAGAAAGGCAGTGGTAGATGAATGAGGTTAGGGGATGGGGGAAGAGGAGCACGTGGTGGAGCAGAAACCAAAGATAGAGGCGCTACAGAGGGAGATTTAAACTCAGGGAGACACAGAGAGCAGACAGGCTGCAAGTTTAAACAGCAGAGAGACTGCAATGAGTGACTGGGGAGCTCGGCGGGGGGGGGATTGGGGCAGTGGGAAGACAAATTCAAATAGTAAAAACCTTATCTATCCCCTAACTTAATCAAACTTATATAAAATGACAAGCAGCTACAGAATACAACCAGGCAATGATTTTCTAAACTTATCTTAACCAACAATTAGGCAACACAACAAATATCACAGAAACTTACAAGCTCTACAATCTTAACAAACTATGACTTATTAAATTAAAAAAAAACAAGACCTATGGTGCACCTTATGCTATGGGGAGGTTACAGAGGGCAGAGTGGTATGTATCCAGGACCCAGCTCCCAAGGAAGCCAAGGGATGGTGGCTACAGCGGTGGATACAGCTGAAAGCAGAGAGCCCCAAGGCAAAGCCCACAGGAGCAGAGCTTAGCAGTGGCAAAGAGCCCTGTAGTTTAAGAGAGGTTTTAAGACACAGACCAAGGTTTAGCTTGAGTCTGTGTGCTGGGGAAACAGAGCCAGCAGCTAAAATAATAAAATAAAAGTATAGAAAGTTTTACAGAGGGATTCTTACCAGTCCCCAAGGCAGCAGCAAAGGCAGAAGCAGCAGCAACATCAGAAGAGGCAAGGAGGGTTCGGTACAGTCTCAATAATCAGGAGATCTCTCAGGTAGCAATTCGTTCTTCGTGGGGGGGGTTTTCAAAAACGGGGGTACGCTCAAAAATAAAACAAGAGCGGAGAAAGGACCCCCCAGAACCCCTGGCTGATCAGACCAGGCAGCAATGCAGGAACCTTTCTGAGGTGTGTTTCAAAAATGTCTGGTTTTAAAGGCAATCTTGGGCAGTTTCCCACCAGTAATCCTGATAGGCTCCCTCTGTCACAGGGGAGGGGGCACAGGGGAAAAACTGAAGGTAAGCCCAGAGACATGCCTGGACATAGTCCTGTGCAATAGGTGACTCAAGAGCACATGAGACTATGACTCATGCCCAGGATCTTAAAACCACAATAGGCCTTGCAGCTCTGGACATTGCCTACCCTACACCAAGCCCAGGTTCAACGAGGTGATAACAGGACTAACCCTTTGAAAAGGGCAGTGGTCCCACTTAGCATGCAGCACAAGTGGCCATCCCTTTGAGAAGGGCAATGGCTCTTGTTAAACAACTTAAGGGGCCCTCCCTTTGAGAAGGGCAGTAGCCCTGGTAAACAACTTAACAGCCAGGGAAGGGCGGCCACAGGAGAACAGAAAACAAAATGGAGTCTGGGGAAACAAAATGGAATAGGGGAATAGCTGTAATGGACACACCTCAGCCCTCGCCTCTGGCTCAGGAGCAAGACCAGGGTCTTGCTGCTTCGATCCTTCCTCTCCATCAGGGGAGGGAGGGGGGCGAGACAACGACGCCTCTGGCACCCTGTGCTCCGCCGTTGCAGGCCTAGCAGGAAGCTGTTGGGGGCCCTGGGCTTGATGGTACGCCCAGGGTGTCCAAAACCCCCACTGCTGCGGACCCTGGTCCTGTTGCGGAGGGTCCTGGAATAAAGCCGCTTGTCTGTCGGTGCCCAGCGCATATACGCTGTCCGCTTGTGATGACACCGACGGCTGTCTGGAAAGCCATGGCGGGGCCGACCGCGGCTGATAAAAGTCTCCGCGGTCCGGCACCGAAGATCTTCTCGGTGCCGGGGATCGGTACCGGGAGTCATACCGGCGCCGGGATCGGGACCGAGTTCTGTCTCGGTGCCGGGATCTGGACCGGTACCGGCCGCTGCTTCGGTGCCGGGATCAGGACCGGGACCTGCCACCGACGTGGTGCCGGGAGGTCGACCGGGACCGGGACCTGCCACCAGCTCGGTGCCGGGAGGTCGACCGGTGCACTGAATGACGGCGAGACTGGCTCCTAGAGTCACGGTGCCGGTATCGACGGCTGGAGTCAGACCGTGACCGTCTGGAGGTCGATCGGTGCCGCGAGTGCGACCGGTACCGCCGAGGGGAGCGGTGCCGGGACTGCGAGCGGCGGCGGGATCTCGAGCGACCGTGGCGTCAGGACCTCGATCGCGAGCGTGAGTCCCGAGACGGCGCCGTCATCATGGGCTTGCCCCTAGATGCTACCCGCACCGGAGGTACTGGGGGTGGCGGCTGAGTTGACTCAGTCAGGGCAATGAGGTCCCGTGCCGAGGCGAAGGTCTCTAGAGTGGATGGGACCAATAGCTCAACCCCAGATCTTATGGGGGAGCTCGGCGGTACCGGACTCGACGGACCCACCGGGCCCGGAGTCGACGGTGCCGGTAGTGCCACGGCAGATGTCGATGCCGGGCGCTCCATTCGAGTCTGCCTGGCTGGAGTTGCAGACTTTGATGGTCTTGTTTCTGCACCCGGTGCCGGGGAAGGTCGGTGCCGGGGAGTCTTTCCGGTGCCAGTGCGATCCGGTGCCGGCGTAGAGATCACGGCCTGCGAAGCTGCTGGGTCAAGTGCCGCTTCCATTAGGAGAGTCCTGAGTCTCTGGTCTCTCTCCTTCTTTGTTCTGGGCTTAAAAGCCTTGCAAATGCGGCACTTGTCCGACCTGTGCGATTCCCCCAGGCACTTTAGACACGCGTCGTGAGGGTCGCTGGTTGGCATAGGCTTTTTACAGGCCGCACATTGCTTAAAGCCCGGCGAACCAGGCATGAGCCCGGTGCCGGGTGCCGGGAAGGGCTACAGCCCAGACCGGCTAACAACTATGTACAAAATTATTTACACTACAAACTAATTAACTAACTATACTTAACCACTAACTAACAACGGTAGTAACAACGGTAGTAACAAGGAGAGCTAGGGACGTGGAGGACAGCAATGCCGCGCTCCACAGTTCCAACGACCGACACGGTGGTAAGAAGGAACTGAGGAGCGGGTGGGCCGGCAGGGGTATATATCGAGCGCCATGGCGGCGCCACTCTAGGGGGCGACCTGCCGGCCCACTGGAGTTGCTAGGGTAAAAAGTTTCCGACGAGCGTGCACGTGCGGCGCGCACACCTAACTGGAATGGATGTGAGCAATCACTCGAAGAAGAACTGTGCCTTGTGATGGCTTCATGGTGGCCTTAAGAAATGGATTGGAGATCTTTGTGTGGTTCCTAGAGGACGTATCCCCAACACACAAATGTCAACATCACTGGAAATATATTTGCATCCTTGTGCTCCATTACTACAGAGAGGTCCAGGAGTGTGCAGAAAAGAATCCTCTGTCATATACAGCAAGAGTCCCTCCAGGGCAGGGTAGAAGCACATATCCAGGGAGTGGTGACTGAGGGAAGATCGCACAGCTGCCACCTCAGCTTCTATATGTACTACTGAAAAATGTCAGATTTCAGAACCTTGGGCTAATCATCTGGCGGGTTAAGGTTAGAGTTGTGCAAGGAAAATGAGGATACATGGGGACAAGACAGAAATCTCTGTATATTAAGTCTGGGATATTCAAAGGGGTATAAGGAAGTTAGTTGCCTAACTCTCATTGTGCAGTCAGCGGGAGTTGGGCACATAATGCCCTGAAGTCACTCTGAAAATCACTGTCACAGCTCATGGCCTGTAGTAAAAATTCACTGTATGGTTACAGATTCTGCAGCACCCACAGCCCCTTGTGTCTGCTCTAATTGCACAAAGACTCAAAAACTAACAGCAAAATAAATTTTAGGTACATGCAAACCAGGAAGCCTGCCAAACAATCAGTGGGGCCACTGAACAATCGAGGTGCCATTGCAGAGAAGCGAAATCAATTCTTTGTCTCTGGCTTCACTGCAAAGTATGTGAGGGAGTGGGGTTGAAAGTCTAGACTCCAAGGTTTTATTCCCAGTTTTGGGAGGAGAATCTAATTTAGTGGTCAGAAAAGGAGGACATGGAAGTCAGGATCCCTGAGTGTTATACTGGGCTCCAGGAGGTAGGTGAGTGGGTGGTTATAAAGGGAACAGGAATCACACCACCTGGGTTTTATTCTCATCTTCGCCAGTGACTCAGACAAGTTACCTGGGCCCAGATCTCACAGATATTTAGGTGTTTAATTTTCAGTGGGAGTTATATGCCTCGATACCTTTGAGGATCTGGGCCTTCATCTCTTTCTGTGTCTGTTTCTCCATCCATAACATGGCAACAATGATACCTACCTTTGTACTACAGACAGAAAGGAAAATTCTATTGTGAAATACACCAGTTTAAACCTGGAGCAACTTCACTGAAGATAATGGGATTACGTCAGTGTAATTGAGAGAGCAGTCTGGTAGGAAACATTGTACACAAGGGATTTTATTATTTTCCTTGGAAGATTTTGCCAAGATTTCCCACATTTATATTACCCGCAAATGTTATCGATGTCCTATATTGCAGATCCCTCCCACAGCTTTTGTTGACTCTGAATCTGTGTATATATTAGGGTTGCCAAAGGCATTTAAGCAAATTAGGTGCCTAACCCTATGGGAGTTAGGTGCCTAGCTACTTTTGAAATTTGGCTCTCTGTTGCCAGTATCCTTCTGTATTGTCCAGTCTTGGGACTTCAGAATGAGAAAAATCCCGAATACTATATAAATGTGAAATTTTTTTATTGATATTACATTATTTGTAAAGGTTTGGGGATCAAAATGACCCCAAAATTCCAGGGCTAAATTTTTCAAAACCAGGAGCTTAAATTTTTATTCCTACACCCTGATTTAGCCTCCTAAATAAGTGACTTTCAGAAATGCTGAGTAGGGTTATTCAGCACTTTTGAATATCAGCTTCATTTAGACCCTGCAATCAGGATTTCTGGACAGTTCCTCTAAGAACTCCAGCCTAGCTTTTAAAATGTTGGCCCAAGTTTGCATTCTCTAATACAGACTTAAAAATCTTTTTGAGAGATTTCACAGAATGTCACCGATATCTGTCACACATTTTCCCTAAAACCAGCTCTGTAAAGGTCTGTAGCCACATGGTTTGAAGCCTCAAAGGATGAATGTTTGGCATCTTGCCTTTTTAATTCAAGGAAATGAGAGACTGACAGGTTTATACTCTCAGCCAATTGCAAAGCTGCTCTCTTCTCTGTCCCACCTACCACTTCCTCTCATCTTTCTCTCTTTCATCATCACTGTGCTCTCAAACCAGTGTGCTTGGTAAGTTGCAAGATCTGTAGCTCGGTTTGAATCCTTCGCCATCCACCCATGTTTTAGGATTGGAATAAATGTAGTTAAACTGTGTGTGGTGGAGAAAGGTTTTCCCGCGGATTGAATTTGGCCTTAGGGCTGTTGAATTCAGAATCCATAGGCCACCCCTTCACGTAGGGCCAAAGGCAGGGCATTAGTGGGAAAGTGATTTGTTAAAACTGGTGCTGTGTGATCTTCAGTGACACCCCTGAAATCCCCATTGACTTTGCAGTCCCTGGGTGAAACAGATGCATGATTTGTTCCTGTGTTTTAGTAAATTACTGTGTGTGTCTACGGTGTTCCTCTTCAGGTCTGCATGAAGTCACACATGCTGTAGAATGAGTTTATCCATCTATTTCTCTTCTCCCTGCCCCTGTATGATTTGATGGCTTGTTTCAGGGCAGCCAGGGAGTGTGCTGCAGAGCTCGGAAGCTGAGGCAGGAGTTCTGATGCTTAATTCTGCCCTTTACTGCAGCAGATTCCCTTCCAGAGCTGTGAGTAGAGAGCAAAGCCCTGAGATCCACTCCTCCTGCCATAGGCAAACCATCATAAACAGCAGCAGATGTTTTTATGTACAAATCTGTTTTTAAGAGGAAAAACCATGTGGTGAGTGAGCTGAAGGTTGAGCAAAGAATGTCCTTGCTGCGGAGGGAGGCTGGGTTAGCAAGGTGCCTTCTGCTGTGTGTTCAAGGAGTCTCTTCAGGGGTGTTGAGTGAGCTGGAAGTGGGTTTGACTTAGTGTTCAAAAATGCTGCTGCTGGTAATGGTGAAATTGCCCACGCTGTGTGTGGCCCATGTGCTGAGGGAGAGTTTGGGAGTTGAAGGTGACTCCAGGCCTCAGTTTTGGTCTGGCTATTCTCCCCACTTTGTAATTTGTGGATGAAACTGCATGCTGCACCACTGAATTAAATAAATGGAAGCTTATTTACAAGAGAAGAAAGTTGAGCGAGCTCTGCTGGCTTTGAAACACAGGGTGGATTTCAGAGGCTGTCTTGAGCCCAATCTGACTCCAGTGGTAAAACGTCCACCTGCTTTGCCGAACCCCACGTGCCATCCAGACCCCTTTTTAAAAAAGCAGTTTCATGATGGGAGTGGGTAAGCAGGGAGTTAAGACTCCTGGGTTCTACCTCAGCCTTGGGAGGGTACTGGGGTCTAATGGCTGGTGGGCTGGGAACCAGGACTCCTGACTGTTGGTTCTGATGCTATCCCAGGGGTGACTTTGAGCAAGCCACTTTGCCCTTTCCCCTCTGAACCTCAGTTTCCTCACCTGTACAATGTGAATAATACTTCATAGGAAGCATGTGATGCTTGATTCATTCATGATTATAAAACACTCAAATCTTTAGATGAGAGTTCCTAGAAAAAGAGCAAATTATCAAATATTGTTGTTTTTGATTCCTTATTAGCTACTAGTGGTTGGGTACTTCATAACCTGTGAGTGATCCCAGACTGCAACTTTTACCTGATCTGTAGCACCTACAACGATAAAGAGAGCCAACAACATTTATGCAGGTTAGAAAGATATCCAAGAGCCCAGTATCTGAAGCCTCAAAGGGTTTCAGATACAGAATGCACACGCCATAGGCTGCAAGCAGCCGGGCTTTAACAGAAAGGTTCTCTGCCCTGCTCTGGGGGTTGGATCTGCAAGTGAGGCAGTGGGATAAAGTCTGGAGGCTGATTCAGGGCAGTAATGGGTTCAGTTAAGGATTATTCTAACACAGAAGGTTAGAGCTAGGTAGAATATGTGGCCTAACAGGCCTGTCGTCTTGGGGTTAGTACAAGATTGTTCCCTACAGTCTGCTTTCTATCACTTTGTTCAGTCTAGTTTTAAAAATCCCAAAGTAAATCAGGAAGAGCTGGGACTGGAAGTGTAAAGCCTTTTGGCTGAGAGGAAGAATGCACCAGCAATTAGGGTGCTAGCCTGGGATTTGAGACATAGGCTTAATATCCTGCTCCCCCACAAAATTCTTGTGTGACCTTGTGCAAGTTTTAGTCTCTCTGGGCCAGATTTCTATAGGTACTTGGGCACCTAAAGATGCAGATCATAGATTCTTAGGGTTGGAAGGGACCTCAGCAGATCTAGTCCAATCCCCTGCTCAAAAGCAGGACTAATCTCCAAATGGCCCCCTCAACGATTGAACTCACAACCCTGGGTTTAGCAGGCCAATGCTCAAACCACTGAGCTATCCCTCCCCCCATGCATAGTGAGATGTTCAGAAGTGCCTAGGTGCCTAACCCCTACTGATTTTAATCTGCCTCTTTAGGTGCCCACAGACATTTAAAAAACTGGCCCTCTGCCTCAGTTCCCCATCTGTAAAATGTGGATAATAGCAATGCACTACATCACCAGGAAGAAATTGTGAGGTGCTCAGATAGTTGATAATGGGAGCTCTGTTTCTGGTGCTGGGAAGAGGTGGGGCTTACTTATTAGAGACAGGCGAATTGAGATTGACCTTCATTTGGTTCTGTTCATGGCTCTGCCTCTCGCTGTGTGACCTTAGGCAAGTGATTTGCCACTCTATGCCTTAGTTTCCCCAGCTATACAGTGGGGATGATATTGACTTCACAGGGTGGATGAGACTTAATATTTGTAAAGCACTTGGGCTGGGATTGTCAGAGGAGCCGAAGGGGATAAGTAAGGTGCCTAATTCCCTTAGACTCCTCTGAAAGCTTTTGTTGGAGATTATTGGAAGAAAGGAACTAGAGAAGGACAAACCCTTATTACAGTATTAATTTTAGTGGGTGTAGCTTCTGCATTATTGGTGACTTGCTGCTGCTTAATCCTAAAGGTGGGAACATCCTGCCGTGGAGGCTTTTACAATCCTGTCTCTACTGTAACTTTTAAAAATCAATTTTCTGACATAGCTATGGCAGGGTTGGATGTGGTCTGATTGCCATGTTTTGATCTGTGTATCCTAAACCACTGTTGATATCTCTTCATTTTAGGCTGAAAATGGAATTGATGAGCTGGGAGGAAACAGTTGCTTTGGAGAAATGCCACGTTCCAGATATGAGACTCAGTGAGCTGGTAAGAGATTGGCTTTTTACAGAGAAATGGAGAATAATCCCTGCCCAGGGGGTTAAACACTACATAACAGCAAAACTGTCAAAATCTAGGGGCAACTATAATGGGTTAGAATAAGGGGCTAGGAGTTAGGACTCCTGGATTCTATTCCCAACTCTGGGGGCGTGTGGACTAATGGTTAGAGCAAGGGGAATCACTTCTAGTTGTAGAGAAGGGGGACTGGGAGTTAGGACTCCTGGGTTCTATTTGACTACCTCTCCAAGTGCTTTAGCAAGACCTAAAATTTCCAACCTGGAGAGAGGACTCCAGGGTATTCCTGTTAGGTGGGCTGGGAGGCCTAATCCTGCCCTGATCTATTTCCCTTCCCCCAAATAGTGCAGGCTGAGGTGTGTCAAAAATTCAGCTTTGGCCTTTGTAATGTAGCAGATGTTTTTCAACTCTGACTTGAACAAAGTATCTATTACCTGCTGTGTTGACTAATCCAAGTTCAGCTGTGGCAGTGGAGTGTAGGAGTGACTTGTGGCTTCACATGTCTTGAGGCCTTCAGATTTAAAATCCTCATTATCCAGGACTGGTTCATCTCTTCCTCCTGCCACTGCAGATAAATTAATGCTTTCTGTCTGAAGCTGTTCGGTCTTTTGCTTGAGGCCTTAACAAAATTTGAGATCCTGCGTGCTCACTGTGGATGTTAAAAGGGCCATGTGATCTTTTGTAAGCATCAGGAGGGAGCTTACCTAGTTGTCTTCTAAAATATTCCCCTCCCTTTTCCTCTTGCACTTTGTGCTCACTGCCTCCCTCCACCCCAGAAGTGACTTCCTTTTACTCCTGCTGTTTTCCCCTCTATGTATAGGGTTATCTCTTTCTGCCTAGATATGCTCCCATAGAACTGGGCTGTGGTGTGCTGGGAATCAGATATAGATGCGTCCAGTGGCAACTCTGATCTCTGGTGTAGCTGCTACAGTAGGAGAGAGGAAGAGGCTGTGTTGGTCACGCTCTTATGAATGTTTCTTTGCCCATTTCAGATTATGGAGAGGCTGAGGATGAAGACTGACTCCCCACCCCCGTGAAATGATCGGGGCTGAAGTGGAAAAATTAAGTACTGTAACTGAATCTTGAAAATGGTCTGTAATGAAGCATCCTGGACCTGAGCCCCACGGACTGTAGGGTAAGGGCCTCCAACTGAGTAAGGCCTTGAAGAAAAGGGACTGAGTGGTTTTATGGCCTACCTGAGCTGAGATAAAGAGAATCAGCTCCTGTGCTTTCAAGGCTTGTTCTGGTCTCTTAGGAAGTAGCCAGGGATGTGTTGCTAGAGGCAGGATGCTTGACTTGATGGGTCCATCCACTGTTTTATTAGTTGTATTACACTGTAGCCTGTGCTAGGGTTTGTACAGACACTTTATTAGAGATCATCCCTGTCCCAAAGATTTTTGTTGGCTTTGTCTACTTAGGTTATAAAGGATGGAAAAGAGGAAGTATCAGCATTGCAGATGGGAAACTGAGGTACAGAGAGCTGAAGACTGAAATTTTCAAAGGAGCCCACTGGAGTTAGGTACCCAAATCTGAGATTTAAAAGGATTTGTTTGAAGTCACCCAGGGAGTCTGTGGCAGAGCTGAGAACTGAGCCCAGATGTCCCAGTCCAGAACCGTCACCACACAACTGTCCCTGTGCTTGAGGCACTTTTTAATCCTTCACTTTCTATGGCGAGACCTATGTTCCTATGTCTCAGACTCCGGAAATATTGGGGATAAGGTCCTCGTTCTTGTGGCACAATGAGTGCCCCTTGGACAGACATTTAGTATTGGGGGAAGTGCACTACTGTATGAGACAGCCCATAATTGGATGCATGGGAGCTATCTTGAGGATGGGTGTGAAGGGGAGACACAGCCTACAAAAAGCTTCTTCTCAGACCCATGAGACCCCTCTTTTTGCCATTGGTGATGTTGCAGCTGGGTTTGAGGGCATGGGTGGGGTCTGCCATGATGAACTGTATGTTCAGTCGATCTTTCATCTGATCCACCCTGATGCCACATGTGCCCTCAGCAGACCCACTACACCGAGGAAGGAGAGAGGCATTAACTCCCTGTGTGGCTTCCATTTCAGGCCTGCAGTGAAATCTGGGCATTTCCCATAGTACATGGAGTTAAGGTTTAAGGCCAGGAGGTTTAAGACCATTATAGCCATCTAGTCTGACTTCCTGCATTGTACAGGGCATAGAACATAACCTAGTAACCCCCACTATGACTCCTTGACTCCTTCCCCTTTCTAAAACTCAGCCGTTCTCCCCGCATGTTCCTTTAAAATAGTTCCCTGCACTAGCTCTCGCCTCACAGCGTCTCCAGGTAACTTCACTGTGCTATTTCCTTGTCTGTAACTGCTGTGCCCTTAGCAGCTGCTTGTATGGCCATATTGAAAAGCCAGATCTTTGTACACCAGAAGGAACCATTAGATTGCCTAGTCTGATCTCCAGTTTAATACTGGCCAGGGAATTCAGTCTGGATTGGAAGACAGCAAGGAATGGAGCATCCACCGTCCTTTGGGAGTTTGTTCATTCACCCTCACTGTTAGAAACGTGGGCTTTATTTCTAATTTGAATGTGCCTGGCTTTAACTTCCAGCCATTGGTTCTTGTTCTGCCTTTCTTTCAGGTGAAGTTGGGAAGCCAGGGAGTCCATGTTGCAATGTGAGGAAGTTGGGTAAGGAAGCAGCTAAAATTCTCAAACACTTGAGGTCTCAGATTCGTGGTGGTTTGTGTGTGGGAGGGGCAACCACATTGCCACTTTTAGGACTAGGAGGGGTCTGCTGTGATGAACTGCATATTCAGTCCGTGTTTCACCTGATTTACCTTGATTACACACATGCCCTGAGCAGACTAATGAAACAAACACCTGTAGCTGAAGTCTGATTTGGGGAGTGAGGGGAACTGATGTTCTAATGGTTTCCAATGCAACCATATGTAAAGTCCCAGAGAGTGAGGGGCATAAGTAGCAGATCCAGGGGACCTCTTCAGAAACATGGGTCTGGTTTCTGTGCAAATGAAGAAGGAACAGAGATACAAGGAAATGAGTTTTCCCTTTAGCTGGTAGCATGCTCTTTTAATAAATAAGGTCATGGCCTGGAAATAATTCCTCTCTGCTTCTGTAGGGGCAAGAACTCTGAAGACAAGATTGGCTGGTTTCGCTTCTCCCTCCTCACCCTGGATCCCTTATAGGAATCACGGATGTAAGTGCTGCAGGAAGTTTGTATCCATCCAGTTTTTAGCGTGGTCCCAAATTGGTACCCCCAGCCAATGTCACCATTGAGGAAGGTGTGGGACAAAAAAGGGGTACTATGGTAGACATAGTTTTCCAATAGTTAATAAATGTCTGGCATAGGGTGCATCATGTGTTCCTCATTCAGAACTCATTCAGTGACAAACAGTCTCTGAACTGATCTTCCAGACATTGCCAGGCAATCTTTCAGTGCCGGAAGCTGCAGGTGCTTTCAGAAAGCCATATGTTTCTGCACATATGAATGGGCACTCCCCACTGCAGAACTTTACCGAGGTAACTGCTTAGTAAAAGTTTGCTATTTGGGGAAATTCACGGGTGTTCTTTCTAGGGAGTCCTCTTGCTCTCAGAGCTGTTCATTTAAGGGAGAGTGGCCACGATGACCGTTCCTCTTGCTGCCACAAGCTATGGGCAGTGAGATTTTGTGTCATCGCAGATTAAACTTGGCTTTTCTTCACTCAGAGTGCTCTTGGATAGGTTTGGCTGTCCGTTAGCACCTTCTGAATTTTGTGGGGTCAGATACTCAAAGAGGCAGAAGGGGACTGGAGTCTGGGGACAGAAATAGGGTTTAAAAACAACCTGCTCTGTAAACTTTAGGCGGTGGGCTATAGTAACCAGATAGTAATTTTTCAATGTGAGCTGAAAGATTGCCTGCACTGAGGCACTAGGAGCTATGCTGTCCTCAGCTGGGAGGAGTTAGTTTCAGTGCACCAGCTGGGTTTCCAAGACACAACTGTGTGCTGCATTCTGTATCTGTGAACCTTTATCTTTACAGGGATGATTTGAGATGAGCCTTAAAGGAAAGGAAAATGTATCTTTCTCTCCACCAGCATCAACTGTAAGAGAGAATTTGGGGCCTGAAAATTAAAAGATTTGCCCCATCTCCGATCTGCATTACAAAGACTCTGAAGTTATGTCCAGGAAAGGCTATACTAAAAACAGGATAGATAATAAAACTAGATTGAATGGATGTGTAAAAGTTGGGTGTTTTTTTGTACAAAAGGGCAGTGGTAGAACTGGGGGAAATGGAGCTTTCTCAACTGTAATCCACTGGTCTGAATTCAGCCCAGGTCAATAGTGGCTGTAGTTGGGATTTTCACAGGAGATTTAAGGGAGTTAGATGCCATGCTGCATTAGGCTCCTTTGAAAATCCCATCTTTAATGCATTGCAATTTTCAGTTGCCCTTTCTGTGAAATAAGTTAGGGCTTGATCTCCTATCTGAGATACAATATCTGTCCAGGTATTTTTAAAACTCCTGCTCACTAGTATACATGCAATTGTACAAAATTGAGGATCAGGATGTTAACCAACATTGATCTATTTACTGCTGTGTCAACCATGTCCACTATCTGTTTTCTACTACCAACACCATTTAGGTTAGGCTGAGATTTTCAGGTGCACTCAGGATTTGGACACCTGGTTCCCATTTAAAAAAATAATGGGACTTTAACAGGCAAATCCCATAGATTTGAAAATCTTAACCTAAATGCATTTAAACCATGTCTCCCCCATCCTACAGGTGCACACTCGCTCCTCTGACACCAACTCAGACCTTTATTTCGTGCTTTGAATATTGGCATCCTCTATCATCCTGTTTTCTCTTCACCCCAAATAAACATTGACCTGGGAGCCACCACTGCAGTCCTGCTACATCTTGCAGCTGTTGTGCTGAACAGCTGGGAGACAGTGAGAGAGATGGAGCTGAGAGGCAATGCTATGTGAACCAAATTCAGCAACATGTGGTTTTGAGTTTAGGTAACCAGGGGAGTTCTGTTGAAGTCAGGACAAATTTTCACTGTCATGAGCAGAGATGCCAAGCTGGACCCTCAAAACCAGGGCCATCTCAGAAAACATGAGCCATTTGGTCATCAAGAGTTCAAACTAGCTTTTGGGGGTTCATCTGAACATAAGAAACAAGCATTTCCCCAAAATCCTGTATTTAACATTAAACCAGCATGAATCCTAAAAATTTGTAATTCTCCAATTTTTTTATTTTTATTTGTACTCCATATTATGGGAGAAGTTGCAATTCTTTTAACGTGATTGCTTTTTAACTGGGTGAAGGACTCTGATTACATACGTACAGACAAATACACAAATGCTATGTGATAACTTTTGAACACTGCATGCAGTCGTTTCCAACTTTTGTGGGAATGTTTGAGGTGGTGAGGGCCAGCAACCTGTTCATTTTTGGGGAAAATGGGAGGAGGGACAGATTGACACATGGAGTCTTTGCCAGCTGTTTAGCACAGCTGCTGCTTCAAGCAACTCTACAATTGCCTATAGACTAAAGAACTGGTTGATAGAAGCCATTAACCCCTTCCACCATTATAATACCCCTGGCTCATTTGTGTGTCCTACCACCAGAATTTAACATTTGACACCCTAAATAGCTTCTCATAGACCAATAATAGGGAAAGTGGGGGCATGCACACAACCTCTGGTATGGGGGGCGGGGAGGAAGGGGAAGTGAGAGTGTACAGAACCTGGTGAGGCAAATCTAGTTTGGGGGAAGGGGGCACACAACTCCTGGCACAGAGGGGTATCAGGTGCAGGGAGAGCCCCTGCAATTGCAGTGGGAGATTGGGGGACCCTGCTATAGAGAGATGAGAGCATACAGAACCCCTGCCACATGGTAACTTTGGGGACCTTGGCATGGGGGTAAGTGGGAATGGGGATGTACCTATTGCTGCTGGCAGGGGGAAAATGGAGGGATGCAGGGAGTCCCTGGTGTATGCAATAAACTCAGCCTACAGAAGCTATGAAATGTAGAAGCCATTAAGTTAAATCCAAATTAACGAAATAATCCAAAGATAACAGTATTGAACCCTCAAACCAGCTGGTAAGATTTGCAGTTAGCAGTGGGAGTAGTTGAATCCATGGGGAGTTATTTTATGGCATGGTTATTTGGGTGGGGTGGGGGGGTGAGACCCGTACAAACAGGGATATCTTTAGCATCCTGGGAAATGGAGTCTAAAATCACCAGGTATCACAAGTTCAAAGCTGGCCCCTTCCAGCAGCAGCATCTCCCATCAGTGTAGGAGGCAGGGTAGAGTCAAAATAAGATGGTTGCTGATGTATTGCCCCTAACATGCAGATGAGCACCATTTTGACATGGCTGTTGTTGGGATTCTAGAGGTGCTGTTTTGATGTGGATTGAGAGGACAATGTGGGTGCCATTTTGATAGGGGTTGAGAGTTGGGATGTTGGGTGTCTTTTTGACAGTTGTTATTGGAATCTCATTGGTATCATTTTGAGATGGGGTGGAGGTGGCATGTGGGTGCCAGTTTGACTTGGCTTTTTTGTGGGGGAAGCCTTGGGTACCACTTTGAAAAATGTTGCAGTGGGTACCATTTCTGACATGGCTTTATGGGGAAACTGGATGCTATTTCGATGCAGGTCAGGGAGCGGATGTGTCAGTGCCATTTTCACGTGGATCAGGAGTGGATGCGTGGCTCCCCTGTTGAAATGGGTTGGGCAGCAGGCGGGCGGGTGGGTGCATGGGTGCCCTGTTGACATGGCTCGAGCAGGTGGGTGCCCTGATGATGTGGGTCAGGCAGGGGGCACGTGGGTGCACTGGTGATATGGGTTAGGCAGCGGGTGCATCATGGGTGCCCCATTGATGTGGGGCTGGCAGCAGCAGGTCGGGCAGCCAGGGGTGGGGGGAGGTGCCATGGTGACATGGGGCCTGGGCCCTATCTCAGCAGCAGCACGCGGTTCTGCCCGGGCTTGGCAGGAAAGGCGGTGCTGCGGCTGCTCACTCTGCCACGTCATAGTGCCCCGCCCCCCTGCCAGTGGCTGTGCAGAGAAGCAGGGGAGGGACTTTCGGACCAAACCATTTCCGCAGAAGGGGGCTGTTTTGTGTAAACAAGCTGAGACCGTTTTTGGTGCATTTTGGGATACCAGCTTCTAGTTAACATATTTTGTAGCGAATTTTGTCTTCATGCCTCAAGAGCTAGATGGATTTTGCACCACCTCACCTCCTAGTCCTTTCCCCCTCTCTCTACAATGGTACGTCTCACTCTCCTTCCCCGCCCTCCCCTCAAACAGGGCTTTGGGCAGGGCGGGCGGCGCGAGACGCTTGGGGAGGCTGAAGGGTGAAGCTGCCCCGCGCCGCTGTTGTTGGCGGGTGCGAGCGGGAGGGAGCAGGGGCGGGGCCGGAACGCTCCTCGGTGAGGGGAGGGGGAAGCGGGTGGAAGAACGGCACATGCGCAGAGACGGATTTACTCGCCAGAGGGGGTTATTTTCCCGCCCTTTCCCTGCCCGAACGGATATTTTTTAACCACTGCGTGGTTTCCAGGTCAATGAGTGAGTAGCCACCACATTTTGGGGGTTACTAGCTCCTCCCCACACCCCATGTCAGTCTTTTCCAACAAATATAAACGTGTGTCAAATTCACCCTGCAAGGCACAAAGGTACAGCTGCCATTTTATAAAATGGGGCTGTTTGTGGTTCAGTGGCTCTGTCAAAGCCAATGGGGCAACCCCCCGCCCCAAACCCTGTACGCACACTCCTAAAAACGCCAATAAGGTGCCCACTAATCCAACATGGCCTTATATCAAAGCTGCGAGGCACCCATTTTGGCACGTTTCATGCTTGTGCTATGGCGATGTTGGCGATATTGGCTCATGCCAAGCCAGTGTCGGTGGATGCCCTAACAAGCCACTTTAATGACCAAAAAACACACTGGTGTCAGCCAGGCTCACATTAGCAGATAGAAAGTCCCAATATTGCCATGGGATAAAAATCCACCATATGGACTCATGGCACTAATCTGTCGGCAAACACCACACGCTCAATGGCAGGAAAACATGGCATAGTTGCATTGTCAAAAGGTGCATCATCCAAAGCAAGGAATCCTGTGTAGATGTGTGACCAGACACCATTGGTATTCACTAAACCTGTATTGGTGGGACAACAGAAATCCGTGTTGGCCCATGTCATAGCCTATAATGGCAGATGGAAATAATCCCTCTGCCAGCACCTGTGAAACTGCCATTGGTGCACCCCAAACCTGCACTGAAAGCCTTGCAGAAAACTACAAATACACTTTGGAAGTAGTTGCTTTAATAGCCATATAGTTCCCCCTCAAAACTTGCACACACAATTGACTAGACCAAGATCACAAAATGAAGCTATAGAGAGTCAGGGTGGGTGAAGTGATAGCATTTACTGGATCAACTTATTTTTGTGTAAGAGACAAGCTTTTGAGATAGAGAGAGCTCTTCTGGACCAGATCTGGACCAAGCTCAAAAACTTATTTTTTATTGAACCAGCCTCTGTTGGTGAAAGAGATATCACCTCACTCACCTTGTCCCTCTAATATCCTGGGACCAACATAGCTACAACAACACTGCAAAGTGAAACTACGGCAGAGTTGGGAAGCAATGGCAGGAGCTTTCATTTTAGTCCCACCTGTTCTAATCACTAGAAAACAGGCTTCTCTCAGAATTGGGAATAGAATCCAGTAGTCTTGCCTCCCAGCCCCCTAGACTCTACTGCCTGCGCAGAAGAGGAGATGGAAACTAGGAGTCCTGACTCCTAACCACTAGACTCCACTTCTCTCCCACAACTGGAAGAGAACCCAGGAGTCCTAACTCCCAGCCCCATCCTGCTCTAACACCTTGGTATTAATACAGGCCAAACTTGCATTGGCACACTGTAGGCCCCATGTGCACTGGCAGAAGTAAAAAGCTGGATAAGCACATACCCAAAGACTGGGCATCTCTGGCAACCGTGCTACTCTATCACCACTGACATGCACAGGACTCTCCCAATGTGGCTTTTGGACACTATTAAAAGGATTAAAGTTACCCCTTCAAAATATTAACTAGACTGAAAGAAATGTCACCTCCTAAACGGACATGGCCGATTTCACACATGGGTTGTCCAGAACTCCAAAATGAGGATTGACACTTAGAGTTTCCCCAAATAGCCCTTTCAAGTATCCAGTGTCCGTTTTAGTGGCCAAATGTGGGATTTTGGTTGCCACCACTTTTGAAAATTGGGCCATTTTTTTCTTCACAGAAGCAAGAGGTTTCTGAAGAAAAATATCCAACTGGTTATTTTGATGCTGCATAAAAGTGTCAATGTTTCCACTTCAGCTTTTAGGGTGGAATTTATAATGCAGCATAAGGAAGTTAGATGTCTGAGTCCCATAATTCAATGGGAGTTGGACACCTAACTCTTTTATGCCCCTTTAAGAATCCCAGCTTGTATGTTTGTTTTGCTCTATAGGTTTGGTGTGGTGAGTGGCAGATTCCTTTCCACTAGGGGGTATTTGTTTTGGAGTCAACACCCTTGCTATTGGCTCCATTGAAATGTCCGTGTGTGAGGATATGTTGCTGTGCAATTACCGCAAGTGCCGTGTCAAGCTCTCAGGCTATGCCTGGGTCACGGCTTGCTCACACATCTTCTGTGACCAGCACGGTAGTGGGGAATTCAGCCGTTCACCAGCAGTCTGTCCTGCCTGCAACAGTGCCCTCTCTGGCAAGCTAGACATTGTTCGCACCGAGCTAAGTCCCTCTGAAGAACACAAGGCCATGGTGTTGGCTGGACTTCGGCCAGAGAGTGTGCTGGACATCAGCTCCCGTGCACTCTCCTTCTGGACATACCAGGTAAATCCACCCAAGGTGGGGCATCAGCATGATGTCCTAGGATAGGTAGACACTTTCAAAAGTGTCTCTGAATATATAATTGGGAAGCGATTTTGTTTGTTAAAGGAATGAAAAATCCAAAATTCAGTCTTTATGGCTACCTATATCTCGTACATTGAGGGCAGAGCTGACACCTAGGTGACTCCAAAGGGAGGGCCAGCATGCTATATTTTTTGGCCTGAAAACTGTGGAAAGGAGCCAAAGGGAATGGAATAGGATTAAGAAATCCCATTGTTTGGTTTTGTTGGGACCACAGAGAAGGTTCACTCTCCGGTTCAAAATCACCGGAATGTGGCATTTGCACTTCTCCCTCCCTCCATCTCTGTCCAACTGTCAGTGTAAAACATTATCACTCTTTTAGCCATTCCTCTCTTTCTCATCTGTCACCGTGGAAAGTTCTCTCCATCTTTGCTATACATTCTTTCTTTCTTACATCACAACAGTATCAAAGCACCTCACAAACATTCATGAATTATCCTCAAGGAGAAATATGTTTCTATTACTATCTCCATTTTACATGTAGAGAACTGAAGTACGGACATTAAAGCAACATTTTTAAGTGTCCACTAATTTTAGGAGCCTCACATTTGAGTGCTCAACATCAGACCCATATGACCTGATTTACAGAGATGCTGTGTGTGACAGGTTGAGTCACAGAAACCCCCTTGGGACTGCCACCTGATGTGCTGAGACTACTTCTGAGCCCATTTTCCCTGCCAGCTTGGGACTTAAGTAGCCTGTCTTGTTGAGAAAGACACGCTAGCCTGCTACAAACAGACCCAGGACTGAACCACATCCCCCACAAGCTGAAGACTTAACTGAAAACAGCTTAAAAAGTTCTCCTGTCTCTAGCACCCAGATACCCTAGTTCCCAATGGGATCCAAAGCCCAGATAAATCCGTTTTAGTCTGTATAAAGCTTATACAGGGTAAACTCATAAATTATTCACCCTCTGTAACACTAATAGAGAGAGATGCACAGTTTTTTGCTTTCCCAGGAATTAATGACTTGCTCTGGGTCAATTAATAAGCAAAAAGTGATTTTATTAAGTATAATAAGTAGGATTTAAGTGTTTTCAAGTAATAACAGACAGAACAAAGTAGATTACCAAGCAAAATAAAACAAAAACATGCAAATCTAAGGCTAATACAGTAGGAAACTAAATGCAGGTAAATCTCACTCTCAGAGATGTTCCAATCTGCTTCTTTTACAGACTAGACTCCTTTCTAGTCTGGGTCCAGCAATTACTCACCCCAACCCCCCACCCTCCCATCCCCGTAGTTACTGTCCTTTGTTCCAGTTTCTTTGGGATGGAGAGGCTATCTTTTGAGCTAGATGAAGACAAAATGGAGGGGTTTTCAGGGCCTTATATAGTCTTTCTCTTGTGGGTGGAACCCCTTTGTTCTGCTGTGTAAAATTCCCTCAACAAGATGGAGTTTGCAGTCACCTGGGCAAGTCACATGTCTATGAATGATGCACTTTTTGCAGGCCGACACCATTCTTTACATGTGAGTGTGAATATTCCCAGGAAAGCTCAGATGTGGATTGGCATCTCACAAAATCCATTGTTAGTTAAGTGTTTCTTGATTGGGCACTTACTGAGAATAGTCCTTTCCAAAGAAGCTGACCAAATGCTTCACTGAGGTTACTTAGAACCAAACAAATACATAGTCAATATTCATAACTTTGAATAAAAAAAAAAAGATACACACATACAGACAGCATAATCATAACCAGCAGACTACAACCTTTCCATAGACACCCCACTTGGCCTCCTTGTATAAGACCTGGTGCAACCATAGGACCTTGGTTGCAACAAGGATTTATACAGTCACAGTTTATGTCAATAACATCACACTGTGCACCCCACAGCTCTTATCAGCTTCAGCTGGAGTGTGGAGTGCTCAGTACATCTGAAAATCAGTCCGTAGATGTCTCACATTGGCAACCCTAAATTTGAGTCCCTCTTGAGAATATTGACGTAAGTGACTTACCCAAAGTCACTGTGGCAGCAATGGGAACTAAATCCAGATCTCATAAGTCCAAGTCCAGCACCTTAACACCAGACCATTCTTCCTTTGGTACACTGTAGTCATGCTACGATATCTCAGATGCAGTGACTTCACTTTCCTTTGACAATTAGTGGTCAAAGAAGCCTGTCACACCTGTCATAATCACCACATTGCAGGTTCACCAGGAGCACCTGTACCAGGAATACACCTACAGCAAGGCTGAGGGACACCTGAAGCAGATGGAGAAGGTGTACACTCAGCAGCTGCAGAGCAAGGACATGGAACTGACCTCCATGAAAAGCGAGGTCTCCTCCCTGAAGAAGATGCTGGAGGAGTACAAGAAGAAGTTCAGCGAGCTCTCTGAGAAGCTCATGGAGCGGAATCGCCAGTACAAGAAGCTCCAGGGCCTCTATGACAGCCTCCGTCTGCGCAACGTTGCCATGGCTAATCAGGAGGCTGCCCACGAGCCTCCCATGGTGCCTCAGCCTGCTGTCTTTGGCTTCCCATTGGGTAAGATCTGTGGAGAGTTCTCATTTCACTACTCACAGGGGTTGCAAAAGCAGGCATAAGGAGTGACTACACTGACACTATTAGTGGAGGGGACAAGAGTTTAGTGAGCTATAGAGACTGAACTCTCCCTCCATGCCATAAGACAGGAGGAGGCACATATGTGTGTGTGTTTGAAGGAGAAGGGCTTCACACAGAGCAGTCACTCTCCAAGTGATGTGAAATATTTGATTAGACACTCCTGTGTGAGACAAGTTGATGGGTTCTCAGCTTGGACAGTTGTCCATCTATCAAACCCCACTCACACTAATAGCCCCCCTCCTTGGCAGCCTAAGAGGAGAGACCATGGACTGAATGGACCATGGAGATTAAGCTCCTTTCTCCTCCCTCAGAGGGGATTTCTCCAGAACATGGGTTAATTCACACTCTGAATCCGAAAGCTTTGAACATCCCTTCTAATTTCTCCAACCTTAGCTAGCCATGTGGTATCACCAACACACAAACTTTACTGTGAGTCTCTGGGCATTTGGTGTGTTTTAAAAAGGGGTAAGTTCCTAGCCCCCATGGTTGCAGAGAAAAGAGGGAAACTGTGACCAATAAATGGTACAGAACCCCTGTAATTTTAAGAACATCATGATTTTGTAAGCAAATCTCATGAATTTTGGGAGCTGGACTCTTGAGCATTGCATTTGTCTCTTTCATGGCTGGTACCTTCTCATCAAAAGGTTTACAAATCCAGGCTAATGGATTTAGGTCTAAATTAAGCCTTCAAATTCCACCATGTCCTGTGACAAACCCAACCTTAGCTCCTGTATTTAAATCAAGCCGTGGTCACCCATGGTCTTAGATTTGGAGATTCTATGTTCAATCCCTGAATTGTCACACTACTGTTGTCACTAATGTCTATCTTGATAGAGAATCCAGCATCCCACTGACCCTGTATCACCCCCTTCCTAGGTAATGCTGCCAAGTTCCCTGGGGATGCCACGCCGGTCCGGGGCAGGTGTGGGGAAGGAGACTTCCACTTCAAACCCTTCTTTGCCACATCCCCACCTGCGGATGAATCCAGCAACAGCTTCTTCACCTTCACCTCTCCCAGCAATGAGCTGGAGCCACATCCTGGAGCCAGCAGGGCCTACAAGATGAAGAGGATGTAACCGGTAATGTGTCTTCCACACTTGCCTCTTGGAAATTCAGCCCATCCATCAGCGGGGGAAAGAGCAAAAATGCATATTGTCTGGATTTGAGATTCTTCTCAGTATGGGATATTTCTTTTAGGTATTGTAATGTAATCAACCTCTGACTGGCACCGGCAGATTGTCTTGACTTCTCATCCTAGTCTGTAATGCCCTGTCACCTCTGAGTGTCAATTTCATTGTCACAATCTGTCACCAACAGACTGTCCTTCAGACTGTAAATCTCTCACTCTTGGATTGCCCCTCTCAGATTGTAAAATTGACACCCTCTGACTGTAGTATCCCATCGCATTTGGACCAAGATCCTCAAGGCACCTAAATACCTTTGAGGATCTGGGCCTGGTTCTGATATACTCTGCTTAATGGGTTACAAATTCATTGTTGTTGTCTGTGCGTGAGAGAGAATGTATTTGTGTGTGCGTGTGTGTGTGTGCGTGTCTATGTGTGCATGCAAATCTATGTGTGTATCCTGGTATGTTTGCCTCTGTATGTGTATGTGGGTCAATCTATGTGTGGGTGTGTTTGTCTGCATACATGGGTGTATAAATCTATATAGCTGTGTATTGTCTCTGTGTGTAAGTCAATATGTGTGCTTAAATCTGTGTGTATTTTAGTGTGTCTTTCTCTCTTGTATATGCGTACAGATATACATGTGGGTAGGTGCCTGTTGCTGTGTGTGTGTTTATCTCTGAATAGGGGAGGGTGCGTAGCTCCTTGGGTGTGTACATGTATAGTTCTGTGTAATTGTATTTTTGCTTCTATATTTATGCTTGTGTTCATATGTGTGTGTGTATTTCTCAGTGTTATCCAGTGTGTTCACCTGAGTACACTCCACCTCCTCCTTCCCTTTGCAGTTATTCCCTCCACCCCATTAAAGTTCAGCCATGTTCAGTTCACACTCATTCATTTAGCCCTCACGTTCATGAGGATTTAAAATCTTTGGGCCCCACAATGGGAGAAGCAGGGTTGGTTTTGGCATCTCGCAACCAATCGATTTGTGCACTGTATAAAGTGACCTTTGTAAATAGGTTGTTCCCCCTCTCAGAAATAAGGATTAGCAAAAAAAGAAAGGGAAAAAAAAGATCTTTTGTATCTTGGTTTCTAGTTCTTGTTGGATCAAGGATGTCTGCAGTGGAGAGGCAGGCAGTGTGGGGAAGGCAGGTTGGGTGTTGGGGTGTGAGATCAGAGAAGGATCCCAGGAGTGAGGGAGGTAGGTGGCGTGGAGAGCACAGGCCAGGTGGGAGGGGAGTGGTAAACTGGGGAATGGATCCCAGCAATAGAGGAGACAGCAGCGTGGGACATGCAGGCAAAGAATGGGAATTGGGGAGAAATCCCAGCAGCAGGGTGGAGGGTGGTGTGGGGAGTGCAGGCCAGGCTGCAGGGACATGGTAAATTGCGGGAGGTGGGCAGTGTGGAGAGTGCAGGCTGGTGGGGATGCGGGGGAGGATTGGTGAGGCAACCTGGTAGCTGGCCAGCGGGTGGAATCAGAAAGGGATCCCAGCAGAGATGGAGGTGGGCAGCGTGGGGAGCACAAGCCAAGTTGCAAAGGAGTGGAGGTAAATCAGGGGAGGTGGATGGCAGGGTGTGCTCAGCCCGGGGAGGGGTTGGGCAGCACAGGCTGGGGTAGGGTTATACCTCCCAATATTTCAAGTGGCTGTAGTGGGATGGGTGCTGCCCCCAGGGGAAAAGAGGCCTGTGGATGCAGGGGCTCGGTGCTGCCTTGGGGTGGAAGGCCCCTGGAGGGACAGGTGCTGCCCCCAGGGTAGGTGGGGGGGTGGGTTTCAGAGTGAGCCTGTCTCATACTCACCCTATAGTGGCAGGTTCAGTCCTGCAGGGCTGGCTGGGCTCAGCTCCCCGCTCTGGGCGTTACGCCCTGGTTCCTGGTGTGTGGAGTCACAGCAACGTTTGTGTTTGGCCTGGCCATGCCCTCGCTCCCCCCTCAGCGGGGCTGAGCCAAGTATGAGCGTTGCTTCAACTCCATGTGTCAGGGATCAGGGCAGAATGCCTAGAGCGGGGAGTTGATTTCAGCCATCCCCACAGGATAAGAGCTGCTTCAACCGCGACAGGGGGGTTGGGGTCAAAGCAGGACAGTCCCACAAAACCCAGGACCTTTGGAAGATCTGTAGGGCTGCCACCTGTTAGATACAGCTGGGACGGTCCTGAGCCCATCACACTGGACAGCTGATAGCACGAACCAAGCACCCAGACAGACTTCCCAGGACAGATATCTCAACAAAGGGAAAAGGGTTTTCCTGGGAAAACCTGGACAGGCGGCAACCCTCGCAGAGCATGGAATTAAAAAGGGATCCCAGGAGTGAGAGAGGTGGGCAGTGTAGAGACCACAGGTCAGGTTGTAGAGGGCTGGTAAAGGGGGGGAGGTGGGAGGTGTCTGGACCAATGCAAGTGTTGTGTGAGTGGGTGGTACAATGCAGGGGCTGGCGGGAGGAGGAATGCAGGGGTTGCGATGCAGGGAGTGTGTGGGAGGTTGCAGTGCAGAAGCGGGGGTGTAGCGATCAGGGCTGTGTGTGTGAAGAGCAATGCAAGGGCTGTGGAAAGGTGGGTGCAGTACAAGAGCAGTGTGTGTGTGGGAGGGGGTGCAGTGAAGGGGCTGTGTGTGTGCAGAGCATAGCATTCCCCCTCCAGCCCAATAGATGTCCCTGCTCTGTCCAAGCTCCACTCTCCTCTGGTGAAGCTCAGAGGTGGAGGAAGGGGAGGAGCTGGACAATCATAGTTGAGGAGGGAGAAGGAAACCACCACGTTGCAAACTCTGCAAGAAGTCCCCTCCTCGCCCCTCCCCACACACTGGTGCCTTCACACACAGCAATGCTCGCATACAAACATTGATTCCTGCATACACACACAGCGATCCCTGCACACACACACACAGAGCAATACACATGCACTGTTCCCTGCACGAACAACACATACGCTGATCTCTGTGCACACACACTGATCCCTGCATACACACACACACAATGACACACACACTCTGATCTTGCACACAAACACACACTGATCCCTGCACACACAGCAGTGCACACACCTACACACACACTGGTCTCTGCACACACACGCACACTGATCCCTGCACACCCATCCTGCACGCATAGCAATATACACATACACAATGATCACTGCGCACACACATAGCAGTACACAGACACATACAAAGCGATGAGAACACACAGTGATCTCTGTGCACATGCAGTGACACACACACACTGATCCCTGAACACAAACACACAGACACACACACACACAGCGACACATAGACACTGCTCCCTACACACACACACACTGATCCCTGCGCACGTGCGCACGCACACACACACACAGAATGATTAACATACCCAGTGATCCCTGTGCACACACACAGCAATGGACACACACAGTGATCCCTGTGTGCACACATAGTGACACACAGTGATCACTGTGCACACACACACTAATCCCTGAAGACACGCACACGACATGCACAGATGCTGCTCCCTATACACACACACACACACACAGTGATCTCTGCACACACACATACTGATCCCAGCACACACACAGCCATGCACACACAGACATCCCCCCTACACACACAGCTTTGCTGTATAGCCCCCTCTTAGACTGCCTTCTGCTTTTGCAATCCCTGTATGTGATTTAGCCTCTCCATTTTTCCATGTGCTTTTCTCTGTGCCCTCTCTCTGAGCATCTGGGCGGCTTTAGCCATTTTTCTTTTGCTTTTTAAAGCCCCCAGCCCAAGATCGGTGCAAATAACAGGCCTACAACAGGAAACAGGGTCCTACTATGCATCAGGTGAGGTATCTCCAGTAGAAACAGGGAAGAGTTAGTACCATTGTAAAAGGCACTGATGAGACCTAATCTGGAATACTGTGTGCAGTTCTGGTCTCCCATGTTTAAGAAAGATGAATTCAAGCTGGAACAGGTGCAGAGAAGGGCTACTAGGGTTATCAGAGGAATGGAAAACTTACCTTATGAGAGGAGATTCAAAGAGCCTGCCTTGTATAGCCTAACCAAAAGAAAGCTGAGGGTAGATAGGATTGTCCTCTAGAAATACATCAGAGGGATAAATAGGGAGGGAAAGAAGTTACTTTAAGTTAAGCACCAAAAACAAATGGATATAAATTGGCCCTCAACAAGTTTAGGCTCAAAATTAGGCGAACGTTTCTAACCATCAGAAGTGTGAAGTTCTGGAACAGCCTTCCAGGGGAACAGTGGGGGAAAAAGCCTAACTGGCTTCAAGACTGAGCTTGATAAGTTTATGGACGGATGATGGGACTGCCTATGATGGCATGTGGCCCATTGGTGACTGCCTATAGCAAAAATCCCCAATGCTGGTGATGGGACACTGGATGGGTAGGGCTCTGAGTTACTACAGAGAATTCTTTCCCAGGTATCGCCTGGTGGGTCTTGCCCACATGCTCAGGGTCTAACTCAGGTGTGGCCAACCTGTGGCTCCAGAGCCACATGTGGCTCTTCAGAAGTTAATATGCGCCTCCTTGTATAGGCACCGACTCCAGGGCTAGAACTACAGGTGCCAGCTTTCCAATGTGCCAGGTGGTGCTCACTGCTCAACCCCTGGCTCTGTCACAGGCCCTGCCCCCACTCCACCCTTTCCCACCTCCTCCCCTGATCCAGCCATGCCCTCACTCCTTCCCCCACCCCCCTATAGCTTCCTGCATGCCACAAAACAGCTGATAGGGAGGTGCAGGGAGGGATGGGGAGGCGCTGATCGGTTAGCCTGACAGTGGGTGGGAGGCACGGAGAGGGGGGAGCTGATGTGGAGCTGCTGACATATTACTGTGACTCTTTGGCAATGTACATTGGTAAATTCTGGCTCCTTCTTAGGTTCAGGTTGGCCACCCCCATTCTAACTGATCGCCATATTTGGAGTTGGGAAGGAATTTCCCCCCAGGTCAGATTGGCAGAGACCCTGGGGGGTTTTCACCTTCCTCTGCAGCTTGGGGCATGGGTAACTTGCAGGTTTAAACTAGTGTAAATGGTGGATTCTCTGTAACTTGAAGTCTTTAAACCAGAGGTTTTCAAACTGGGGGGCATGCTCCCTAAGGAATATTCTGTGGGATGCGGGGCAGCACCATGCAGGGGGGAGAGTTGGAAAGGGAGCGCCACCTCCATCCCTGACTCACCTCAGCAGGCCATCCAGCCTGGGGGTCAGTGTAAACACCTGCACACCCAGTGCTGGCTCCGTCTCTCGCTCTGCCTCCAGAGACCATAGCACCACCTTCCCCCACCCTGAAAACCTCGTGGGAGAGGGGCAGGTATTGGGGGGGTACAACCCAAAATTGTAACTTAAGTGGGGGGCTCAGCTCAAAAAGTTTGAAAACTGCTGCTTTAAACTATGATTTGAGGACTTTAGTAACTCAGCTGTAGTAAGGCCCTGAAACATAAACCCTTATATCAGAGGCCCAGTATGAGGCCTAAGGCCTGAGCTAAAGTAATGGTTAAGACTTTGCTAACATAAAGCAAAGCAAAGCTGTAAGCTAAAGGCAGACCCTGCTCACATAAGCTGGCAAAAAGAAGACTGATGTTGCAAAAAAACACATACCTGAAAGGTACTGGACATTAGAGATATAAACATATGCCAGGATAGTACCAGAATGCTCTGATACTAACACATTCCACATAGAACATGCTGACCCATCCTAAAGACAGGGTCAAAAGGATAATATGATGGATAGAGTTGTTTTGCTTGAACCAACATATACAAGGTGATAGGTGGCACCATATTGTGTAGAGGGGTTGTACCTCAATACATCAGAAGTGATGTGTAACTTGTTTATACCTGTGTATAAGACTGCACCTCTGTGTAGTTGTCTTGGTCTGGCCTAGGGGGCAGTAGTAATTCCCGCCACTGACTGAGCCGGTCCACGTCAGGGAGCACATGTGTACTAGCAGAACTGTAGACATCTGATCTGGGGAGCTGGAGACTGTTTCGTTTGGCAATAAACCTGGCCGGGTGCCTTCGTACCTTATCAGAGTCTGTGGTCCTTGAGGTTTCTCTCGGGATCTGCTGTGCCAGAGGAACACGCACACACACAGCTGACTGTTATGATCATTGAACAGCATGCTCTGCAACTTCCTGCCCTTCACCTGGCTCTAGGGAGAGGAGAATATATCCCAGCGATAGCCCTCCATTCAGCCCTCCATTCTCAGCTATGCAGCTACGTTCCATCATCTCTCCATCTTCAGCTATATCCATTCTCAGCTATGTCCCACCATCTCTCCATCTTCAGCTATGTCCATTTTCAGCTATGTCTCACCATCCTTAGATATATCCATGCATCCATCCATTCAACCCTCCATCCTTGATCATAGAATCATAGAATATCATGGTTGGAAGGGACCTCAGGAGGTCATCTAGTCCAACCCCCTGCTCAAAGCAGGACCAATTCCCAACTAAATCATCCCAGCCAGGACTTTGTCAAGCCTGACCTTAAAAACCTCTAAGGAAGGAGATTCCACCACTTCCCTAGGTAACCCATCCAGTGCTTCACCACCCTCCTAGTGAAAACTTTTTTCCTAATATCCAACCTAAACCTCCCCCACTGCAACTTGAGATCATTACTCCTTGTTCCGTCATCAGGTACCACTGAGAACAGTCTAGATGCAGCTATGTCCCACCATCCCTCCATCCTCAGATATATCCATTCTCAGCTATGTCCCGCCATTCCTCCTTCCTCAGTTATAGCCATCCCTCCCTCCATCCATTCATCCTCAGCTGTATCCGTCTGTCTATCCTTCCATCCATCCTCAGCTGTATCCATCCATCTCCCTCAGCTATATGCTTCTGTCCATCCATCCTCAGCTATATCCATCTGTCCATCCTTCCATCCATCCTCAGCTGTATCCATCCATCTCCCTCAGCTATATGCTTCTGTCCATCCATCTTCAGCTATAGCCATCCCTCCACCCATCATTATCTGTAGTCATCCATTCAATCCTCCATCCTCAGCTATACCCCTCCAGCCAGCCAGCCATTCATCTTTGATGCCCTCTGCCCATCTGTTCTCAGTGCTAACCTCTCTGTCTTTCTGCCACAGACATCCTAGGAAATGCCTACCTCTCCTGTTCTTCAACACAGGCCAGAACCCCAATACCTCCCAGCAGGCCCTAAGTGCCTATGCCTAGGCGGTAAGTACTGCTCTATCTTCTGTTGGCTGCAAGGGAGCCCTGTTCTGCAGGGAGCGGGACAGAAGGCTTAGTAAAGGGCACTCTTCTTTAGAAGCCAATGCTGGTGCCAGTGCTCCAGCACCATGCTGGAGGTGCTGTGCTGCAGGGAGCAGGCAGGAGGCTCTGTAGGAGGTGCTCTGACATTGTTTTCCTCTCCACACTAGGAAAAGGTGGATCCTACAGCATCCTGCAATCCAGACCTGCACCTCAACAGAGCTACAGTGAGAAGGTGGGAGGGAGGAGAGTGGAAAGTGTGATTGAAAGGCATGGGGGCTCAGTAGGGGTGCTCTCTTCTGGATGTCAGTGCTGGCATCAGTGCCCCAATGTGGTTCTAAAGTTGCACTGAGCTGCAGGAAGCAGGGCCAAGACTCAGTTGAGGTGCTTTCTCTTTGGCTGTCTAGTTAGAAAGAGCTGTGATGTACTCTGGGTGTGTATCTATGTCTGTCTGTGTGCCTGCTGCCCCCTGTTGGAAGGAATGAGCTCTGCTCAGGGTGTCTTCCCTGGCTGTTAAGTTGTTTACCAGGGCCACTGCCCTTCTCAAAGGGAGGGCCCCTTAAGTTGTTTAACAAGAGCCATTGCCCTTCTCAAAGGGATGGCCACTTGTGCTGCATGCTAAGTGGGACCACTGCCCTTTTCAAAGGGTTAGTCCTGTTATCACCTCGTTGAACCTGGGCTTGGTGTAGGGTAGGCAATGTCCAGAGCTGCAAGGCCTATTGTGGTTTTAAGATCCTGGGCATGAGTCATAGTCTCATGTGCTCTTGAGTCACCTATTGCACAGGACTATGTCCAGGCATGTCTCTGGGCTTACCTTCAGTTTTTCCCCTGTGCCCCCTCCCCTGTGACAGAGGGAGCCTATCAGGATTACTGGTGGGAAACTGCCCAAGATTGCCTTTAAAACCAGACATTTCTGAAACACACCTCAGAAAGGTTCCTGCATTGCTGCCTGGTCTGATCAGCCAGGGGTTCTGGGGGGTCCTTTCTCCGCTCTCGTTTTATTTTTGAGCGTACCCCCGTTTTTGAAACCCCCCCCACGAAGAACGAATTGCTACCTGAGAGATCTCCTGATTATTGAGACTGTACCGAACCCTCCTTGCCTCTTCTGATGTTGCTGCTGCTTCTGCCTTTGCTGCTGCCTTGGGGACTGGTAAGAATCCCTCTGTAAAACTTTCTATACTTTTATTTTATTATTTTAGCTGCTGGCTCTGTTTCCCCAGCACACAGACTCAAGCTAAACCTTGGTCTGTGTCTTAAAACCTCTCTTAAACTACAGGGCTCTTTGCCACTGCTAAGCTCTGCTCCTGTGGGCTTTGCCTTGGGGCTCTCTGCTTTCAGCTGTATCCACCGCTGTAGCCACCATCCCTTGGCTTCCTTGGGAGCTGGGTCCTGGATACATACCACTCTGCCCTCTGTAACCTCCCCATAGCATAAGGTGCACCATAGGTCTTGTTTTTTTTTAATTTAATAAGTCATAGTTTGTTAAGATTGTAGAGCTTGTAAGTTTCTGTGATATTTGTTGTGTTGCCTAATTGTTGGTTAAGATAAGTTTAGAAAATCATTGCCTGGTTGTATTCTGTAGCTGCTTGTCATTTTATATAAGTTTGATTAAGTTAGGGGATAGATAAGGTTTTTACTATTTGAATTTGTCTTCCCACTGCCCCAATCCCCCCCCCGAGCTCCCCAGTCACTCATTGCAGTCTCTCTGCTGTTTAAACTTGCAGCCTGTCTGCTCTCTGTGTCTCCCTGAGTTTAAATCTCCCTCTGTAGCGCCTCTATCTTTGGTTTCTGCTCCACCACGTGCTCCTCTTCCCCCATCCCCTAACCTCATTCCTCTACCACTGCCTTTCTCTCTCTCTCTCTCTCTTTTAATCCCTTCCCCCACGTGTTCACCCCGCTCCTACTGCTGCCAAACCTCAATTGTATTACTGAAGTCTAGCATAAAACCCCTTGGTTACCCTTTTTCTCTCTCACACACCTCACATTTTATATTTACACCACTGTGACACATTTTTACCTAGAGTTGTTGGTTATTTAACACATTTTACCCATAACTGTTAGTTGGTTATGTGCTGCTGTGACACACCCTTTACCTAGAAATTGTTAGCTACCTGTTACATTTATACTTCAGTGTTAGTTGGTTACCAACTGTATTGTACCCCACTCTATTGTACCCCACTATTGAAACCCCCTATACTATACTAAAAGAACTCCCTCCCCAATTGCCTACCTTAACAAACCCCATACCCCTCACTATTAAATTTTCCCTGTTTTTGCATTTTCTTAATAAAATTTATTTTGCACCCCACCTGTGTGGTAATTGCTCCCCAAGATCCCATATACCTGCAGGCAGGGACAAGGTGGACCCCCCCTGGACACTTTCTTGCCAGGGGTCTCCTCATCCTCCTCTCCCGACGAAGCGGTGGCTGGCACTTCCTCCAATAGCCCTCCTCCGCTAGATCTCAGGGCACACCAAGACCTCCTTAGGCGAGTAGCACAGAATCTGAGCCTGCAAGCCGAGGAGGTCTCTGAGATCGAGGACCCCGTCGTCAGCATCCTCTCATCCGATGCTCCCACCAGGGTCGCCCTACCCTTCATTAGGACGATCCAGGCCAACGCCAATACAACCTGGCAGTCACCGGCCTCCATCCCCCCTACGGCGAGGGGCGTCGAAAGGAAGTACATGGCCCCCTCCAAGGGCTATGAGTACCTCCACGTTCACCCGACACCGTGTTCCCTGGTGGTGCAGTCGGTGAATGAGAGGGAGCGCCAAGGACAGGAAGCCCCAGCCCCCAAATCCAAGGAGGCCAGGCGTATGGACCTCCTCGGCCGCAAGGTCTATTCGGCTGGGGCCCTTCAGCTCAGGGTTTCAAATCAGCAAGCCCTTCTTAGCCGCTACGCTTTTAACTCATGGGTGGCAGCGGACAAGTTTAAAGAGCTGCTGCCACAAGAGGCTTGTCAAGAATTCGCGGCGATTCTTGACGAGGGCAAGAAGGTTGCACGAACCTCGTTACAGGCCTCTTTGGACGCTGCAGACTCGGCTGCCCGTACCCTCGCCTCGGGGGTAACGATGCGCCGCATCTCCTGGCTTCAGGTTTCTGGCCTTCCACCGGAGCTCCAATACACCATCCAGGACCTCCCGTTCGAAGGCCAGGGCCTGTTTTCAGAAAAGACAGACCCCAGACTGAAAAGTCTTAAAGACAATCGGGTCATTATGCGCTCCCTCGGGATGCACACGCCGGGAACGCAGCGCAGACCCTTCCGGCCGCAGCAGCAACAGCAGCGTAGGCCATACCCCCAGTTCCGCCAGCGGCAGGACCTTAATAGGCGCCGCGGCAGGAATGGAAGGCGTAGACAGTCGGGGAACCAAGGGGGGCAGAATCAAAGCTCCTCCAAGCCCCCGCCTGGGCCCAAGCCTTCTTTTTGAAGCTGCGCCCGAGGGCGCAATAACAGTTTCCCCTACGGATCCTTCCCCCCCGTTTTCCAACCGCCTTTCGTTTTTCCTCCCGGCGTGGACCCAAATAACATCGGACCGCTGGGTCTTACGCACGGTGCAGACGGGATACCGCCTGCAGTTTGTATCATTTCCTCCCTCCCGCCCCCCTTCCTCGTCCCTCTTCAGGGACTCCTCTCACGAGCAATTCCTTCGGCAGGAGGTACAGACGCTCCTCAACAAAGGAGCTATAGAGGCGGTTCCGGAAAACGAGAAAGGCAAGGGGTTTTATTCCCGCTACTTTCTGATCCCCAAGGCCAAGGGAGGCCTCAGGCCTATCCTCGACCTGCGAGAGCTCAACAAGTACCTAGTGAAGTTGAAGTTCCGCATGGTATCCCTGGGGACCATTATCCCATCCCTGGATCCGGGAGACTGGTATGCCGCCCTCGACATGCAGGCCACACCACAGACGTTTCCTTCGATTCGTGGTGGGCCGCCTTCACTACCAATTTGCAGTCCTCCCATTTGGCCTTTCTACGGCTCCGAGGGTATTCACAAAATGCATGGCCGTCGTTGTGGCACATCTTCGGCGCAGTCGTATCCACGTGTTCCCTTACCTAGATGATTGGTTAATTCGGGGCACGTCGGAGCTACAGGTTTGCAGCCACGTCCGCAGGATCACAGGCCTGTTTGCTACCTTGGGCCTCATGATCAACGTGGACAAGTCCACCCTGCTCCCCGCACAGAGGGTGGAGTTCATTGGGGCCGTCCTGGACTCCACCGTGGCCAGGGCCCTTCTGCCGTTGCCAAGGTTCCAGGCGTTGTCGGCAATCGTTCTGCGATTGCGGGCAGCCCCCTTAACATCAATACGGACATGTCTAACCCTGTTAGGGCACATGGCAGCATGCACCTTTGTGACCGGTTACGCTCGGCTCCGCATGAGGCCCCTCCAGTCGTGGCTCATCGCACATTACCGGCCGGCAAGGCAACCACTAGACATGCTGATCACAATCCCCCAGGGGGTGTTGGATTCTCTCAGCTGGTGGCTAGACCAGTCCGTAGTGTGTGCGGGGCTCCCATTCCACCCACCCCAGCCCTCGGTGTCCCTAACGACGGATGCCTCAGATCTCGGCTGGGGGGCCCACCTGGGATCCCTAAGAACACAGGGCCTGTGGTCCCCGCAGGAGGTGAAACTGCACATCAACATGCGGGAGTTGAGAGCGGTCCGCCTTGCTTGTCAAACGTTCTGTCACCAGCTTCGGGGTCGTTGTGTCGCGGTGTTTACCGACAACACGACGACCATGTACTATATCAACAAGCAGGGCGGCACCAGATCCTCTCCCCTATGTCACGAGGCGATGCGACTCTGGGACTTTTGTGTAGCCCACTCCATTCACCTCACGGCTTCCTTCCTCCCCGGAGTACGGAACACGCTGGCGGACCGCCTGAGCAGATCCTTCCTCTCACACGAGTGGTCCCTTCGTCCGGACGTCGCCCTCTCAATCTTCCAGAGGTGGGGTTGTCCCCGTGTGGACCTCTTCGCGTCCGGGGGGAACAGGAAATGCCAGGCGTTCTGCTCTTTTCAGGGCCGGGAACCCGGGTCTATAGCGGATGCCTTCCTTATTCCGTGGAGGACCCACTTGTTCTACGCGTTCCCCCCATTCCCGCTGGTCCACAGGGTCCTTCTGAAGGTGCACAGGGACAGGGCTCACGTGATCATGGTAGCCCCGGCGTGGCCCAGGCAACATTGGTACCCCATGTTGCTGGACCTGGCCATAGCCGACCCAGTTCCCCTGCCCCTTCACCCGGACCTGATCACCCAGGAACACGGAACTCTCTGTCACCCGGACCTCCAGTCGCTGCACCTAGCAGCGTGGCTCCTGCGTGGCTGACCAGCTCTGAGTTGCGCTGCTCCACCCCGGTACGGGAGGTACTCTTGGGCAGCAGGAAGCCTTCCACTAGAGCGACGTACTCGGCCAAGTGGAAGCGTTTCTCCTGTTGGTGCGTGGAGAAAGGTCTCCGCCCGATGGAAGTTTCGGTGGCCAATATTTTGGACTATATTTGGTCCCTCAAACAACAGGGCCTGGCGATATCGTCCCTGCGGGTCCACCTGGCGGCTATCTCCACCTTTCACCCGGGTGGGGATGGCCGCTCCGTTTTTTCTCACCCGACGGTGACTAGGTTCCTGAAGGGGCTGGAACGTCTATACCCTAACGTCCAACTCCCTGCCCCGACCTGGGATCTTAACCTGGTGTTGTCTCGGCTCATGGGGCCCCCCTTCGAGCCGTTAGCTACTTGCTCCCTACTCTATCTTTCTTGGAAGACTGCCTTTCTAGTAGCTATCACCTCAGCTAGACGGGTGTCAGAACTCTGGGCTCTTGTGGTAGACCCCCCGTATACAGTCTTCCATAAAGATAAGGTGCAGCTGAGGCCACACCCTGCCTTTCTCCCCAAGGTGGTCTCAGCCTTCCACATCAACCAAGAGATATTCCTCCCGGTTTTTTTCCCGAAACCTCACTCTTCAGGCAGGGAGCAACAGCTCCACTCGCTTGATGTCCGTAGGGCTCTCGCGTTCTATGTGGAGAGGACCAAACCGTTCCGCAAATCACCCCAGCTCTTCGTGGCAGTAGCGGATCGCATGAAGGGGCTTCCCATTTCTTCGCAGAGGTTATCCTCATGGGTAACTTCCTGTATCAGGACCTGCTATGAGCTAGCCCATGTTCCTACGGGCCGTGTGACTGCGCATTCTACCAGGGCGCAGGCGTCGTCGCTGGCTTTCCTCGCCCGTGTGCCCATCCAGGAAATCTGTCGGGCAGGGACCTGGTCATCGGTCCACACCTTTGCTTCCCACTACGCCCTGGTCCAGCAGTCAAGAGAGGACGCGGCCTTCGGATCTGCAGTGCTCCATGCCGCGACTTCTCACTCCGACCCCACCGCCTAGGTATGGCTTGGGATTCACCTAACTGGAATGGATGTGAGCAATCACTCGAAGAAGAAAAGACGGTTACTCACCTTTGTAACTGTTGTTCTTCGAGATGTGTTGCTCACATCCATTCCACAGCCCCCCTGCTTCCCCACTGTCGGAGTAGCCGGAAAGAAGGAACTGAGGAGCGGGTGGGCCGGCAGGGGTATATATCGAGCGCCATGGCGGCGCCACTCTAGGGGGCGACCTGCCAGCCCACTGGAGTTGCTAGGGTAAAAAGTTTCTGACGAGCATGCACGCGCGGCGCGCACACCTAACTGGAATGGATGTGTGCAACACATCTCGAAGAACAACAGTTACAAAGGTGAGTAACCGTCTTACTTAAAATAGCACCCCGTAACCCTCACACTCATAATTTGTATATGATTATGATATTTTGTACAAAGGATGCCATGTAAGATATCCAATGAAAGGTCATATGTTGAAACTCATTGTTCTGTCAAAATATCTGTATCATCACTTGTCATAAACAGATGGTTAAGGGTTAATGTCTTTTACCTGTAAAGGTTAAAAAGCTCAGTAAACCTGTCTGACACCTGACCAGAGGACCAATCGGGGGACAAGATACTTTCAAATCTTGGTGGAGGGAAGTCTTTGTTTGTGCTTTTTGTTTGTTCGTTGTTCGCTCTTGGGGCTAAGAGGGACCAGACTTGCAGGTTTTCTCCAATCTTTCTGAATCAGTCTCTCATGTTTCAAAATAGTAAGTACTAGCTAGAAAAGGCGGATTAGTCTTATGTTTGTTTTCTTAACTTGTAAATGTGTATTTTGCTGGAAGGATTTTTACCTCTGTTTGCTGTAACTTTGAATCTCAGGCTGCGGGGGGGAAGTCCCTCTAGTCTATATGAATCTGAATACCCTGTAAGCATTTACCATCCTGATTTTACAGAGATAATTTTTACTTTTTTTCCTTTAATTAAAAGCTTTCCTTTTTTTAAGAACCTGAGTGATTTTTTTCCTTGTTTTAAGACCCAAGGGGATTGGGTCTGAACTCACCAGGGATTGGTGGGAGGAAAGGAGGGTGGGGAAGGTTAATTCCTCTCTGTTTTAAGATCCAAGGAGTTTGGATCAGTATAGCCTCTCAGGCAACTCAGGGAAGGGAAAGTCTGGGGGCAGGGGGAAAAGGAGGGGGATGGTTTATTTCTCCTTGTTTTAAGACCCAAGGGGTTTGGGTCTTGGGTTCCCCAGGGAAGGTTTTGGGGGAACAGGAAGTGTGCCCAACACTATATTTTGGCTGGTGGCAGCATACCAAATTTAAGCTAGTAATTAAGCTTAAAAGTGATCATGCAGGTCCCCACTTTTTGGATGCTAAAGTTCAAATTGGGAAAAAAACCCTGACATCACTGTATGTGGAATTATGATATTCTGCTACATGGTTGATATGAAATATGTTGTGTGTCTGGGAGATGTCCTGTCAGGGGTCCCCTGTCAGGGGAGGGGTTGCTCTTCGCCTTCCGGGGCTCCTGGGAACCAGGCCGCCTCACTACACAGCGAGCAGTTCAATCTATAAATCTATAAAGCTGAAGCCCTGGCTCAGGGCGGGGCAACAAACACAGGTACAGGGCTCAGACCCTCAGGCAGGGGCTGAGCAAGCAGTTCAAGTCTGTAGGAAAGGCCTTCTCAGGCCAGAGACGGGGGAATCTGCCACCCTCTGGAAGGGTGGCAGGGGGGACGCAGGCCCTCCCACTCCACTGCGTCCCAGCCCGGGGCCCTAACAGCGGCAGGCAGGCAGTCTGCTGCTGTGTCAGTGGGGATCCTGGCCGCAACACACTGACATTGTCTCTGGCAGTGGCGCAGCCAGACCGGGTTCAGCTACCCCCGGACCACTTCCATATTCCCCCTCATCAGGTACCTGATTCGTTGTGGTGCCAACCAAGGGGCAACCATCATTGGCTCCTCAAGGCGAGTGTCTCTGGGCAGACTTGCTGGGTTCTCGGGGTAGGTGGCCACCAGCAGGCTCGGCTCTTCCTCCGGGTAGCGGGAGCGGGGCCGGCTCGGCCAGTCCCCCTCCGGGTAGCGAGCGAGGGGGAGGCTGGGTCGGCCGCTGCCTTCTGCTGCCTCCCCAGTGGGTGCTCGCTGGTGGGCATCCGGCCTTTCTGGCGGCTGGCCCCTTACTGAGCTCGGAGCGCCTGCCTTTGTACTTCCAGGTCGGCACTTGACTCTTTGCGGGATGGGCTCAGAGCCACGTAGCTCCGCCCAGTCTGGCTTCTGGCTGGGATCCTCGCCCTCCGGGGCACCTGGGAACCAGGCTGCCTCACTGCATACCCACAGCTAGCTATCCGGTGGCAACAAAGGTGGTGACCCACATGCAAACAGGCATTAATCGACCATCACAAGCCATTGACTAGAAGGGTAATTGTAAACAAGAGGTTTACAATTCTGTAAGAGACAGTTGTGCAAGCTGGGAAGGGAGCAATTCACTGCAGATGCACCTCCTCACAGGTCTGGGAATCAGCTCTCACCCCATCTGATGTCCTCGTCCATCAGCTACTCACATCGTTACCCTCCCCAGCTCAGGATGCTCCCTCCTTGTGACTCAGCCCTCAGGCCAGGTCACTATATGGCACCCCAGAGTAACACAGTCCCAGCTGACAAGCTATCCATATGCCTTCTCAGGCAGTTTCTGTCCCAGTGCCAGGTTCTAGGCCACTTTGCCAGTTTGGGGACCCAGGTACCCTCTGACTAGCACGCTAGGCCTGTTCAGTGTCAGATCCTGTTTCTGCATCCCAGCGCTCTATCTCCTTGCCTATCTCTGGGTTCACCCCTGCAGCTTTCTCCACGCCCCTTAACTGCTTGACTCCTCTAGGTCTCTTGTAACACTCGCTAGTTCAGGGCAGAACTCCAGGCCTGCTTATCCCCCTGGATCTCCTCCATGTTCCAGGCCAACTCCCTTCCTTTCCACAAAACAACTGCAGAAATCCTGCCTCCCAGCAGCTCATTCCTGCACAGGCTTCCTGGCTTTATAATGCTATCCCAGCTCCTCCCGCAGCTGGGCTTCATCTGCCATTAGGCCCTATCAAGCCCTAATTTCCCTCCATGTGCAGCATCTAAGGTTAATTGCCCCCTACCCCAGCCCACATTAACCCATTCAGGGCTTGTGTGAGGTGGACACCCCATCACACCCACACACCCAGTGCAATTATCATGAGCTCAAAGCACCTTACAAAGAAAGAGAAGCATGATTGACCACCTTTTGCAGATGGGGAAACTGAGGCATGGAGTGGTCCTGTGATTTGCCCAGGGTCACCCAATAGATCAGTGGCAGGCATGGAAATAGAAGGCAGGTCTCCTAGCTCCCCAGCCACTGCCTCCCATGACATAAACACCAATTTAATAAATAAAATGACGGAGCCCAGGATTGTCAAAAGGCTCACAGGGGGCAGCTGCAATTCCAAGGGAGCTGAGCCCCTAAATTCCCTCAAAGCTCTTCAAAAATCCCATCCTAATAGAGGAGATATTATATCAACTTTTTTTCTTTTCTTTTCTTTTTTTTTGCATGTGTTTATTGTTCTTGGCATGAGTCAGGAGAGATTCTCTTGTCATGAACACTGACAGCGCTGTTAACTAAAGTGAATGCAGTGTTAACTCATAGAGATACATGTGTGATTAATTCGAAAGTTGACATGGGAACATGCAGGTTTTCGGGGGGTTTCCCCAGATCAGACTGGCAGAGAGCCTGGGGCATTTTTGCTTTCCTCTGCAGTGCAAGGCAGGGGTCACTTGCTGGCTTGAACTAGTGTAAATGGTGGATTACTGTCACTTACCTGAGGTTTTTAAATCATGATTTGAGGACTTCAGTAACTCAGCTAGAGGTTGGGGGTCTATTCCAGGAGTGGGTGGGTGAGGTTCTGTGTCCTGTGACATGCAGGAGGGCAGACTAGATGATCATGATGGTCCCTACAGGTCTTAAAGTCAAAGTGATCTCATGGGGGGGAGTGGGGAGAGAAACTGAGGCAGCGCACAGCAGAGCCACACTCAGCTGCAAGGGGGTGCTGCAGGAGGTGATGGTGACCTTCTATACAACCTGGATCAATTTCATTTGAAACATGTTAATTTCACTAACATTCTGCTTAGCACAAAAATATTAAAAAAAACCTCCAACCCCCCCAAACGGCTGTTTCACTATGTGCTCGTTAAAACCATTCCCATTAGCAAAGCTCCTTCTAAAAACAATTCTCTCCAGTTAGCCTTGCAGCACCTGTTAGCTTAGAGACCTACAGGAGGACACACCGGTAATTAGAACTTAGCATGCCTTAATGAGTGCACTGAGAAGGGCTCAGCCTAGCACAGGGCCTGACCTGGAGAGCTGACAACCCTCTTGAGGAATTACAGGCCAGCAGCAGAAACAAAGTTACTTGTTGCTTTAATGGGTCCCACCGAGGGCCATTAGAATGGCAACGCTGCTGGGAAATGCCGGTCTCTGTGGCAGTCTCGTGGGGGCTGATTAGAACAGAAAGTCAGAGGAATGTATTAAAGTTAGAGAAAGGAAGGGACGGGTCTCTTCCTATGGCAGATAGCCCTGATGGGAAAGCCAAAGGGGTCGAGCTGTTCATTCCCAGCACCTGTGGCAGGTGATCCCTCCCTTCCTAAATTCCATTAGACCCCCTAGGGCAGTGAGGGAATGTGATGGGGTTGGGGTGTGTGGCTGTAGTGAAATAGACAAGTAAACAAACCTCAGTTTCCCACGAGGTTAGCAAAGGCGGCAGGGCCCAGGGGCAGTGAGCAAAAGGCAATTCTGGGTTTCTAGGCCTCAGTCACTGATGTTCATTGCTGTCCTGCCCATAACCCCAGCTCTGCTGATGTCCTCAGTCCTAAACCACAGCCCCCTTCTCCCCCACCTCATCCCACCTCTGGGCTCACACACACAGCTGTGCTGGTGCCCCTCAGTCCTGACCCGCAGCCCCCTGCTGTCCCAGCCCTGCCTCCCTTACAGCTCTGCTGATAGATCTCAGCCCCGACTTACAATACCCCCTTTGTGCCTGTCCTAACGCTACCCATACATCAGAGACGTGAGCTATCATTGCTGCCCTGCCCCAAACACACAGTGCTGACAATTCCTCTCTATCCTGACCCTTTGCCACTCAAGTTCACTGCCCCCCCTGCACACACAAACACACACACAGCTCTGTCAATGCACCACTGTTCTGACTGGCAGTTCTCCCCCTGCAGCATTCCCCTTGTGTCTGCAGCACACAAACTAAGGAGCCTGGCCCAGGCCCTGCATCCTCAGACCTCTGGTATTTCTGTAGGGTTCTGAGCTCCAGCAGTACCTGCCACGCCAGGCCCGGACCAGAACTGAGCTGTCTCCATGCATCACAAAGCAGCTTGCGCACATGCACACACACACATCCTTCCTTCCAAGAGGGCCCAGAAGGGAAATACACACCCCACCCCCACACCCCGAGCAAGAGAAGAGGGCAGCAGGGATGCATGCACCTGCACTCACACACTGAGCAGGGGACAACAAAACACACACACATACAAATACACAGCAGAGCCCAGAGCCTCCGGCAGGGGGAACAGCCTCACACACATTCTGTCCCAGATACATAGGATCAATGCTGCACCCCCAGCTTTCGGCCAGTCCCTTGCAGGACCCTCTTTGATGGGCCAGACCCCAAAAGGGTCTCACTCTCCCTTCAGGGGAGGCCACGTGGCCTCACCACCTCCTGGACTGACCCCTGACTCCAGCCCTCCTGCTTCATCCCATGAGCTCTGTCCAGCGGAGCCAGACCCTGGAAGAGATGTGTCCGCTTGGCAAGGACCCGGGCGTCTCCCCCACTAACACTCAGGGAGCATGTGTGAAACAGCCGGGTTTATTAGTCATGTGGACACAGCCTAGGAAGCTCTTAGGTTAGCTCAGAGAAATGAAGGTGAAAGAATCATCTGTTCTGATCAGCCCCAGACCCGCCAAGTCGAAATGAACCCCATGTCCAGGCTGTGTCTGTCTGACCTCGGTAGTCAGTTCCCAGGAGAGACAGAGCATCCAGAAGTCACCTCTGACCCCCAGCTTACCCCTTCCCAGTCCTTCGTTCTCCAGCTGGGGAGAACAGGGGATGTGTCTTTGCTCATTTTCCCTGCGAGAAGGGGGGAAATACAGGCAGTGCTGGCATTATCTCTCCGGTCCCCTTGTTCATCTGGGTCAGTTTCAACCAGTTCCTTAACGACTCTTCATGCCACCCAGACAGGGAGGTGATGCGCCCACTCCTGTGTCTTTTAGTCTTTCCTGAAAACACACCAAGTCCTTTTCCTCCCACTGGGTAACCACGCACCACATAGGGGAAACCAAGGCACGTAGCAGGATCATAAAATATTACCCAAAATTCCCCTTTCCTCACATATGCACATACATACAAAGTAATAGATCATCAAATATGTTCAAGCTTCTGTTATACTTCTGGGTCTTCACAGTATTAATTAGAATTAACCCCTGTGACTTGAGTGGGACTAACGCACTGGGGCATCCGAGACCCTGATTTGTCTCCGGAGGTCAGTTTCTAACCTTGCTCTCACTGGTGTAAGTTTGGAGAAGAAGAAGAAGAATTCAGCATAATAGTTTGGGGCACGTGATGGGGCTCCAGAGACTTTAGCTTTAATAGTGGAGCTGGCCCTGACTTTGTGACCTCAGCCAAATCACTTAGGCAAAAGTTTTCAAACTCAGGTGTCTAAAGGTAGCCAGCAAAAATCCCTACTAATTAAAGTGACCAGACCTGTAGGTGTGTTGGGCACCTGCATTTCTCAGTGACCTGTCTGGGAATCAGGGCTGCCCAGCAATCCTCGGGATAAAAAAGGAAAGGAAAAAAAAAAAGGACCAAAACAGACCTATTAAGGTTAAGATTTTCAAATTGCCTAAGCGATTTGGATGCCCAATTTCTATTCATTTCTAAGAGAGTTAGGCACCTAACTTGTTTAACTACTTGTGAAAATTCCACAAAGCACTTAAATACCTTTAAAACCTGTCCCTGTGGATACTGGGATTAGATGCTTTTGAAAGTGTGACCCATCCCCTCTCTGTGCCTCAGTTTCCCCAAATGGGGCTGGGGTCTACGGTTGTGCCACATGAGAGCTAAGTTTGGCATTCTGAAAGCAGCTTTATAGAAGCTAGATGTCCAAATCCCATTGAAATTCAATCAGATTTAGGTGCCTAATTCCAGCCTAATTATTATTAACTTTAGGTCCCCAAATTTGAAAATGTTGGCCCTAAATCAATCAATCTGCATGTGCTAAACTCTTCCTAAATTTGTTCATTTGGGAAAAGCAGAGGTTGCAATTTTCATTGAGGAGCAGGACGCTTAATGCTAAACGGTTGTTTAGAACAGCCATGGATCAGAGTTTCACTAAGAGACTCATGGATTCCCAGCTGTTCCAAGGCCAGAAGGGAACACTGTGATATAGTCTGTTCTGTGAATAGCACAGGCCAGAGACCCTCACTCCCTGACCCCAGCGGCGAGATGACACCTGATTGAGTGTTTGAGGCATTGGATTGGCCCTCAGAACTCACAGATCAGTTCCCTGCTTTGCCCCGACACTCGGTGTGGCACTGAGTGGGTCACTTAGGTTGATGTTTTCACAAATGTAATGGGAACTGTGTGTCCAAATCACCTAGTCAGGATTGGAAAATATCAACCTTAAACTCTGGGCCAGATCCTCAGCCGTCACTCCACTGGAGTCACCGGGCAGATCCCCAGTTGGTGGGACCCTGCTCTAGCTCCGCTGGAGTCACCTCATCCCTGTGTGTGCTCAGACACTACAGTGCTCAGAAGCATCTACCTACCTACACAGAAAATGGGGGCAAAACCTGTCCCCACTGAGCTTAAAGTCCAACCTTCCATCGGCGTCGGCCTCACCAGGATTGGGGCCTACATGCGTTACTTGCTGATGACTTAACAATACAAAGGCAAATCTCAGCAGGTGTCTGGGGCACTGCAATCCCATCCACAGTCCAAGCACCCCAACCAGCCCTTGGTGCACACAGGTCAGTCTGACTCAGTGCAGCAAACACTCAGGGCCTGGGTCCTAGGATGCTGCTAGGGGGACGGGTCAGAGCTTGAGTCCTGCTGAGACTTGGGTCCAAGCCCTGTCATTGTGCAGTGTGGACACGGGTCAAGCCGCAGACCCGAGTCAGAAGATCTGCACAGTGCAGTATGGACATGTTAGCACGACTTTGAGACCCAGGTCCAGCATTGTAAACCCAAGCTTCCAATGCAGTGTGGACACTCGAACACAGGCTTGGAAACACTGAGTCCACAAGCTCGGGTTTACAATGCAGTGCAGAAAACACCCTCAGAGACTGAGCCGCTCCAGAGTGGTTCCACACCCTCAGGGGGGCTCGCAAAGACTGGGTCAGGCTGGCTTTTCCCAAAAAAAGAAAACAAAGAAAGGACATCTGCTCCGAAAGGATTAGCTTGGACTGACCCGGACCCATTGAATGGACAGGACCTTCTGGGCTGGTGGAAGGATTGGAAAGACTCTGACCTGCTGAGGCCTCGTAAGACTGATGGGTGACTCCTGCTATGCTCAGTGTGTTTACATCTGTTAATTGTCTCTTCTCTGTGACGCTTTTCCCACAGGAGAAGCCAGGAGTCCTGACTCCCAGACCTCCCTGCTCGACCCACTAGGCCACATTTGCCTCCAGGAACCAAAAGAGAACCCGGGAACGCCATGGGCCAGTCCCCTACTCCAGTCCCCAGCATGCAAAGCCCAGCCAGAGCCAAGGAGAGGACCTAGCACCCAGGACTAGATGGGAACAGATGGGCACGGACAAGGCATTACAGGCTGGAGTGTTCACACATTACTGGGTGTGCTACAGTACGTGAGACCATTTATGGCCACATACGTGTGAGTACAGATGGTCGTATGATTTTATTTTGTGTGTGGGGATTTTCTATCTAGCTAAAGTCTCAGGTATACATACTGGGCCTGCTTCAAAGTCCACTGGAGTCAGTGGAACTAGCCAAAGGCGCCAAAGAGAGCTAGGCAATTAGCTTCTACCAACAGAGTTTATCTGAAGATCATTGAAAAGACTCACTCCAGCTGGAGTTTCCAATGGGAGCTGGTTCCTCAGCTCTCTCTGAAAGAGCCTTTCCTCTGACTTCATTGGGTTTGGAACAGGATGATAGGTTGGGATTTTCAGAGACGCCAAACCCCCTGGAACTGGGTGCCTCAACCACTTCTTCCAAAATCCCAGCCACAGGGTTTAATTTGCAAAAGCCCAGTAATATGGGCTGAAATTCTGTGCCCATTGAAGTCGAAGACAAAACGCCCTTTGATTTCAATGGGACCAGGATGTCACTGCTGGTATCGAAGTTCCACTATTCACAGTGGGAAGTGAGAATTAGCATCTCTGAATTCCATCTGGCCTTTGGGGAAATCTCTGTCCCAGGGCAGCATTCCTTCAGGGCTTAAGGCAATTAAATCAATTACCTGGTACCTTAATCCTTCCCCAGAGTCTCTGCACCATGCGGGGCAGGTAGCTGTGATTGGACTCCAGGTGCTATTAATTGAATTTGTTGAGTTGCCTTCTCAGACACGGAAAGGCTGAAATCGGGACGTGACCCAGCACAGAGTCATGTGGTGAAAGCTGTTCAAAGGGGGTCAGGGCTGGTTAACATAAAGTGGGAAAACTGTTTGCTTCCTTATGCTCCTGCAGTTTCTTGATAAAAATAGCACTTTCCTTCCAGGAAATTAACCAGCTGATGTTTTTCATCGTTAGCTTGAGTCTCAGGATGTCCTGAGAATGGCCCCATGCTGCCCAGGATGGACACAGCATGAGCATTAACCGTCAAGATGGATGGTCAGGTTTTAAGCATTTCTTCCTGTGGTAGAGAATTCAGCAGCTGGTGACTGGGGACGGATTCACAACATGCAGCATGGGACAAGCTTCCTCCATCTGCTGCCTGTTTCCACCTTTCAGCCTTCACCACGGAATCGCATTTGCCAACACAACACTGTTCAGCTGGAAAATGTCTGACCAGCTCCAGTCCAGACCTAGACAGAGAGGAAATGAAGAATTATGCGAATCACTGCGCTCCTGCTTGCGTTCAGGATTGTCTAGCGAAGATAAATCTGCCACTATGACAAAATGAGGTCGCGTTTGGACAAGCAAAGATCCTGTTGGTCTGTCTGTCTGTCCAATAGCTGAACTCCGCAGAGATGGGACTAGGTTTACACTGGATGGCTCATGCTGGGCGAGGTCAGCGCAGCCACTTCTGCACCCCCTGTTGGCTCTTGGGGCTCCAAGTTGAATGCCCAAGGTAGTTTGGGGAGCAGGTACAGGGATCCCAGGGGGGCTCAGAGCCCAAAGACAGCAGGGCCAACGCTGCAGTCCAGCAGGGCGTTGGCAGCTTCTAGGCACTCACTCAGCCAGGCCCCTGAAATGAGAAGGGGAGTCAATGGAGAGACACCAGCTCAGGGAACAAGGGGAGGGCCTGGGGGCAAAGGGAAGAGAGCTCACAGCACGTGAGGGACTGGCATGGGGGTTGGGAAGCTGGGAAGTAAAGGTCCTCGGGGGTGGGGCACAGAAACCCCAGAAGGATGCTGGGATTGGGATGGGGAGAGGCTGGGGATGGGGGCTTTCGAGGGCTGGGCTGTGGGGCCCTGGAAGGCAGGAATCTCAGAGATGGGGGCCCTGGGACCCATGGGTCACAGGCTCTCAGGGCCCTGAAAGGGGGCTGGGCTATGGGACATGGGGGCAGGGTCATGGCTGTGGGCCATGGGGACAGAGGGGTGAGGATGGAGGTTCCTGAGGCCCAGGCTCAGGGGCCCCATGAGGCAGGGGCTCTTGGGAGTTGAGACCCTGGACACTGTCCCTGCCCCCCACCTCCCTGGCCTCCTCTCACCTGCTCGGTCCCACACCCAACCCACAGCCTTGGCCTCCAGCAGCTCCCACTCATCACACTGCCTCATGGCCCTGTCGTGCAGCTAGACCACGGCTAGCACCATGGCCAAGATGCTGGGGGTCATGTCCTGAGGGAGGCAGGAGAAAGACAGCCTGAGTCAGTGCCCGGCCTGACCCCTCATCCCTAGGGACCCCCTCCACTCCAGTCATCCCCCTCCCAACTCAGAGGGTTCCTACCACTCCCACTCCAGCACTGTGGACCCCCTACCCAGATGCCCAGTGCCATGCCCGGGGGTAGGGAGACGGCCTGACAAAGGGCCCAGCCTGGGTGCCTCCACCTGGCCCTTGGCCTCCTTGATCCAATGCTCTGACCCCATTAGGGGGTTCCCGGCCCCCCAATCTGGGCCTGTCTCGCCCACTGGGCTCCAGGTTCAGGGGTCATTTAATCTAATCACCCTCAAACTCCCCCCCACCAGCCTGGGTCACTCCCAACCTCATCTGGGAGCAGAGAAGAGGCCCAATACATAGGACCTGCCTCCTCATCTCTCCCTTCCTCTCTCCTTTGCACCCTCCCTGCCCCCGCTCACCTCTATGGGTATCCTCTTCCAGGCATCGGTCTCACTCACCCACAGCATGGCAGCCAACCGGGGGTCCAGGTCCCACGAACTGTCAGCATTTTGCAGAGACACCAGCCTCAGTAAGGCAGACTCCTCTGGTGCCCACTCTGGAAAGAGACCAGATGGGGCTGGTAAAGGGTTGTGGGTTCAGAACAGCAACATGGCCTGTCCAGGCTGGGGGACAGCCAACCTTAACTGTAACCCTCTGTGTGTTCTTAACTCTGTTCCTCCAGGGGTGTCCTTAACCTGCTCCTCTGCACCCTTAACACTACCTCATCCATGGGCACCCTTTACCTGCTCTTCTGCACCCTTAACCCCGCCACAGACATCCTTAACTCTGCCCCTTCTTGTATCCATGAGATGACAATTTACTTTCAGTCGGAGACGGGCACTCAACTCCCTGTGAATGTCCCAGCCCAGCCATTAATTCCACGACCCCAGGGTGTTTTTCAAAAACAATCTGATCCCAGGACCATCCTCCACTACAACCTGTAATACAGACCTACGTCCGGAGGGAGACACAAGCATCTAAAGGGGTAGCGGGCAAGGGGATGTTACAGAGCCTATATGATATTATATCCATGCATGGGCCAGGGTTATGGGGCAGAGCTAAAGTTATCTGGGCTACAGTAACTTTGTATTTCCAGACTCTCCAAATTCAGGTTTTAAGGTGAGCCTTCACTTTAAAAGTTCTGCCTTTCGTGGGTCTCTTCGTTTATAAACCAGAATGTGCCAATAGACTTTTGCCCCTGAACTCGCCTGTACAAACATCCAAGCTTAGGCCCAGTTTCACAAGGGTTTTTTGCCTGGGAATTTCCCTCTGTGTTTATTTCAGAGAAAACTGCTCAGAGACCTTTCTGTTACTAAAAACTCCTGATCCCCCCCCACCCGCCCAGACACACTTAGCTCACCGATACAAACTCACACCCCAAATTCCAGCTTCACAGAGTTTTTTGCCTGGAGGTTTTGTTATTTTTTTATTCATTTTATTTCGAGATACTTTGCTTCAAGACACTTAAAAAAAACCAGCTAAGAATTCCCGCTCCTGTCAGCGACACAAAGGTTTTTCGCCCAGGAATTTCCTTCATTTTCTATTTAGTTTTTAAATACTTGCACAACTCCGTGACCTTCAGGGCACATCTGTCTCTAACCCGATGAAGCGTCACCCTGGCGTTTGCCCACCCGCAGAGTCCTGACTCCCAGCCCATGCCCCCCTCCTCTTTCAAGGTGCCGGGGGCCCCTGACTGTAGGACTGTCTGCCCTTGTGTTGTCCCCCTGCCCCCCCACGAAGCCAGGAGAGGCACTTCCGAGGGAGGAGATGGGCGGTGCTGGACTTCGAGAGCTGCAGGTACTTGTGGCAGTGGTACTCACGTGCCGCATGCAAGTCACAGGACAGGCGCCTGAAGACGCTGCAGAAGTTCGGTTCGCCTAGGCGCGCTCTGCTCGCTGGCTGCTCGTAGATACAGTCTATTGAGAGTTCCCTTATCGAGACGCAGTCTATCATCTCCATATATTCCTTGATGAAATCTAAATTTAGGGAGCAGATGGACAGAGAGAGACACAGACGGACACACAAATAGACACAGAGAAGCCAAGGGAGGGAAGAGAAATCCCCCCTCCTCAGGCACTTAGAGCCAACGCACCGCTGGGACCCTAGGACCCCTTCCCCATACCCCCCATTCCCTTTCCCCCAGCTGGGACCCCCACACACCCAGCCCCATCCTGCTCTCCCTGTAGCTCCATCACAGCCAGGATCTCCCCAGCTCCTGTCCCTTTCCCTCTGGCTGTGACCCCCAGATCCAGTCCGCACAGGCCCATACTTCTCTCCTCATTCTTCAGCCAGGACCTCTCCTCCAGCCCCAGAGGATGCAGGGGTGGGTGCTGCACCCCATGGATGAGGGCAAGATGCTGGGGAGCGAGAGGCCCCCGCTAGGCAGGTCTGCTCACGACAGTGATGCACCTGCAACTGTCTGGGTCGGTCGGTCTGACTGGATCTGTTTCTCTCTCTGCGTCTCTCCAGTACTGTCCCGCTCTGGGTCCGTCTGTCTGATTTTCGGTCTCTGTCCCTGCCTGACTCTGGGTCTCTGCCTGCCTCTCTGTCTCTGTCCGTCTGTCTTGGGGGGAAGCACAGGTCCCACTCTCCCAGCAGAGGAGTGGGGGGCAAGCCCTGTGGGCTACTCCCTGTCTCACCCTGCCAGCACCCTTACTCTCTCCATGCCCTGGGGGTGTGAGGATTGGGGTCACCATCGCCTGGGAACAGAGAGGGGCAGCACAGCCCCATGGGAGTCATGGAGGGCAGGGAGAGGGGCAGAGGGACATTACCCCATAAGCAAAATGCCCCCCATGCTTCTGGGTTCCCCCTGCCCTTACACTGGGATCCTCCCGTGCTGGGATCCCTCCCGGAATTCCCCTCCTTCCTGGTGCCAGGTTCCCCCCATCCCTCCCTCCGGTGCCTTCCTTCTCCCCACCCCCGAGTTCCCCCCACATGCTGGGTCCCCCCTGGCGTCAGGAGCCCCGACTCCTTCGGAGGTTACCTGCCAGTGGGACATCCCATCTCACCAGCGGCCCCTGCACCAGCTGCCCCCTCTCCTTGTCCACCCTCATGTAGGCCGTGAGGGAGCAGATGACCCCCGAGCTCAGACTGGCCTCCACTGCCCGGTGCCGGGCCACCTCTGACCCAGCGCCCACGGTCCCCTCCAGCTCCAGCAGCAGCAACTTGGCTGCCAGCCGGTGAACAGGCAGCCTGTGCCAGGGAGAGAGAGTCACAGGGTCAGCCCTGGATGCCTGGGTTCCAGCCGCTGCGGGGAGGGGAGCAGGATCTAGTGGGATGAAGGGGGGGGAGTGGGTGCCAGGACTCCTGGGTTTTATCCTGGTGCCAGGAAGTGAGTGGGGTCTAGTGGTCACAGAAGGGGGGCTGGGAGCCAGGGGGGCAGGTCCCATCCCATCTCTGTTCCGCTGCGGTGGGGATGTGGGGTGGGGAAGAGGAGGGCAGGACCCAGCTGCCTGGGGTGTGGGGATGGGAGCTGGGGAGCATTGCTGTCACCTGTCTCCATCCTATGGCTGCAAGGGGAACTACAGTATCTCCTTGTAGGTCTGGTCCTGGATGCCATACTGCAGGGTGACGCCCCCCATGGGAGTGCCTTGGGGCTGCAGGCAAAGAAAGGCGGTCAGAGGTGGAATGCGACAGGGGAGAAGATGCCCTGGGACCCCCTAGACCCAGCTTACAGAACAAAGAGGGCAAATACGCCCAATTAACACTAGTTGGGGGGCTGGCCTAGGCAGCCCAATGGCTGCCATTAGGGCCCAGAGTTAACAATCCCCATTGAGCTCAATGGGGCTGGGGTAGCACAGAGACTTCCAACCCAGTGGCCATCATTAGAGGTCAGAGTTATCGATCCCCATTGAGGTCTCATCTACACTACATACTGTGGTAGAACGATGTCGCTCAGGGGCATGAAAAATCCAACCCCTGAGCAACATAGTTAGACCAACCTCAGCCCTCCATGTAAACAGCGCTATGTCAGCAGGAGAGCTTCTCCCGTCGGCTTAGAGTGTCTTCACCAGACGTGCTACAATGGTGCAGCTGTGCCGATGTCAATTTGCAGGGCAGACCTGCCCTGAGATCAATGCAGACAGGCTAGTACAGAGACCTGCAGCCCAATGGCCATCGTTAGGGGTCAGAGTTATCAATTACCATTCAGCTCAATGGGGCTGGGGTAGCATAGGGACCTCCAGCCCTATGGCCATCATTGGGATCAGCGTTATCACCCAGGAGGGGACTGTGGGGCTCCTGGCTCAGTCACTGACCCTGAGTCCTGGGGGTGTCCCAGGGTGGGGGTCTCGCTCTCTCATCTGGGGCTGCTCGCAGAGCTGGGCATAGATGAGGCACTGCTGCCCAGCGAATATCACCTCGGGGCCCCGGTGCAGCAGCTGTGCCTGCATCCCAGGGGGCAGATCCCAGCTCAGCGAGATCCCGGTCACCGCCGGCTGCAGGGCCCGCTTCAGAGACTGCAGCACCTGAAGGACAGACCGGCACACACAGGGTGGGCCAGGATGCCTGGGTCCTATCCCCGGCTCAGGAAGGGAGTGGGGTCTAGTGGGCTAGAGTAGGGGAGCTGGGAGCCAGGACTCGCTGCAGGGAGGGGAGTAGGGGCTGGTGGGTTACAGCAGGGGAGCTGGGAGCCCAGACTCCTGGGTTCTCACCTTGGGCTGCATGCGGTCCGGGCCAGTGATGAACTCGGTACTGCCCCCTGCTGCCCAGGCGATGCCTTTGATCAGAGCTGTGGAAACCCTGTCCCCGATGCCGAAGGAGAAGCACCTGCAGGGGGAATAGAGTTTGGCGGGGGGGGGGGGGAGGTGTGTGTGCAGAGACGGTGGGGTCCATCCCGTGCTGGGAGAGGGAGACAGGACAGTTGGAGAGGGGCCAGTAGGGCTGGGTGGGCTTTGTGGGGGCTCCCCATGCTGGCAGGGCTGGGAGGCAGAGTGAGGTGAAGGGTTGGGCAGATGCTGGGGACTATGGTGGGGGGTTCCACATGATGGCAATGCTAATGGGGGCAGGGCTGGGGGGGAGGCATCCCCATTATCTGTGGGTCCCCCGGTGATGCCACACCTCTGTGATGACATCCTGGGTGTTCTCTACCTCCCCATCCGTAAACACGAACAGCTGTGGGGGAGACACGCTGTCAGAGCCAGGGACCACAGCCCCCTCAGAGACACTCCCTCCCCACTGGGAACAGGAGCAGCTCACCAGAGAGCCTGACCCTCCCAGAGACCCCTGGCCCCATCCCTCCCCTCCCAGAGATCTCTCCTGAGGGACTGACAGATGGGGACTGCTGACCTTCTCGCCTATCTCTGTGACCCCCAACCCCCAGGCATGACCCCAACCCCCACCCATCACCTGTTTGCCCGCCTCTGGAGACAAGAACCCACCGACAGCTGTGGGCACCTTTCAGAAGATTTCTCCTGATCCCATCATGTGTGCCCTTCCTGCCCACCACAAGCTGCAGGGCACTCCCCAGAGCTGGGTGCAGCACAAAGCGCTGCCCCTTCAAGCTCTACACAGAGGTTCCCGCCTCCGCCCGCCCGCCCTCTCCCCGGGTTGCTACCTCCCACGCCCTGCTCACACCCCCAGGGGCGCTGGCACTGCCCCCTCCACCCCATCTGGCCCAGAGTCCCAGTCCCACTCCGAGCAACCCCATGGCCCCTGTCGACTGTCCCCCAGAGCCCCCAGCCCCTCTCCAATCCCCTCTGTCAGGGTCTCCCACTTGGAAGTTAAGGAACAACCTCTGAGGGGAGCGGGATGGCAGGAACAGACAAGGAGGGGCCTGTGATGGCGTATGGCCCACGTGACAGCTGGGAGCAAACACCCCATGGGCAGGGATGGTGCACTGGGGGTGCGGGGCTCAGTTACTGCAGATAATCCTTCTGGGGCAGGGGTCCTTTCTGTCCTGAAAGTCTACGAGTCTGTCCCCCTAAACCCGCATACTTTTCTGAGACCCCCCACATCACCCCACGGCCCCACAATCACTCTCCGAGCCTGCCCCAGGAGGCCCCTCCAGCTGGCCCCAGTGCCCCTGGTACCTGGTGTGGGTGCCTGTCCCGGCAGGGGCTGCGCTAAATGGCTTGTAGTGGCTCCAAGATTTTGATGCCCCCCAGGTTAGCCTGGAGCAGCTGGACGCACTGCAAGGACTCGGCCATGGTCTGCTGGGTATATTCCACGCTCTGCCTGCAGGAGGCATTGATAGGTCTGGGGCTGGGATAGCTGGAGCCAGGGACACCCTGCCCCCAGCCAGCCCTGCCCCCTAACCCAGACACCTCCTGTCCCCAGCCAGCCCTGCCCCCTACCCTCCAGCAAGCCCCTGTCCCCTAACCAGCCCTGCCCCCAACCCACCGAAGCCCCCTGCCCCTAACCCACAGATATACTCTGTCCCCTAACCAGCCCTGCTCCCTAACCCAGCCAGCCTCCTCCCTACCCTGCCCCTCGGACTCACGGGTAGAAGGACTCGAACTCAGACCCAAAGCCATAGATGTGGAAATAACAGCCCAGGGGCAAACTCTTCAACTGCAGGATCAGGGTCTCCTGGGGACAGACAGACGGATGGATGGAGAGTCAGCCCCATGGGCCCAGCCAGCCTCGGCAGCTTCCCCCAGCACGGTCCCACCGACCGCAGCCTCCCTTCTGGCCGTATCTTGGTGCTGTTGATGCGCTGGCGGAAGAGGTCTCTGCTGTCCATGGGGCACGCCATGCTGCCGGAGCGGTCCAGCAGGAGGATGAACTCCCCGGCCTGGCTCTGGGCTGGCACCACCTCGGGCACGCTGGGGAGCAGAGTCACTATCACGGCCGGGTCGCCCATCAGGGAGCCTGCAGTGAGATGAGGGCCAGCCCCCAAATGGAGTGGGCATGGGGTCAAGCCCCCGTGAGCCACCCCATCGCATCCCCAAATGCCCCCAGAGACCCACCTCCACTGCTCTGTCCCTCCCCCTATCTCTTTCATCTTAGATCCCCCCCACCCCAATACCCAGCCCCCCAGTGCCTGCTCTCCCATCCCCAGTTCTCCCTTGTGCCTCCCAAACCTGCAGTGCTCCCCAGTGCCCGCCTGCACCCAGACAGCCCACCCTGCCAACGCCAGCTCCCCCAAGGTCCCACGCTCCTGTTCCCCATCCTCCACACACACCCCATCCCCAGCTCCCCTAAGGGCCCCCGCTCCTGTCTCCTGTCCTCCACACATACCCCATCCCCAGCTCCCCCAAGGACCCCCTGCTTCTGTCCCTCATCCTCCATACACACCCATCCCCAGCTCCCCCAAGGACCCCCCGCTTCTGTCCCCCATCCTCCACACCACTCCCACCCCCAGTTCCCCCATGGCCCCCTACTCCTGTCCCTGTCCTCCACACACACCCCATCCCCAGTTCCCCCAAGGACTCCCATTCCCATCTCTCATCCTCCAGACACACCCCATCCCCAGATCTCCCATGGCCCCCTACTCCCATCTCCCATCCTCCACATACACCCCATCCCCAGATCTCTCATGGCCTCCCACTCCTGTCCCTGTCCTCCACACACTCCCCATCCCCAGCTCCTCCATGACCCCCCTCTCCTGTCCCCCATCCTCCACACACATCCCATCCCCAGATCTCCCATTGCCCCCCACTCCTGTCCCTGTACTCCACACACACCCCATCCCCAGCTCCTCCATGGCCCCCCTCTCCTGTCCCCCATCCTCCACACACACCCCATCCCCAGATCTCCCATTGCCCCCCACTCCTGTCCCTGTACTCCACACACACCCCATCCCCAGCTCCTCCATGGCCCCCCTCTCCTGTCCCCCATCCTCCACACACACCTCATCCCCAGATCTCCCATGACCCCTCTGTCCTGTCCCCCCTCCTCCACACACACACCATCCCCAGATCTCCCATGGCCCCCCACTCCTGTCCCTGTCCTCCACACACTCCCCATCCCCAGGTCCTCCATGACCCCCCTCTCCTGTCCCCCATCCTCCACACACATCCCATCCCCAGATCTCCCATTGCCCCCTACTCCTGTCCCTGTCCTCCACACACACCCCATCCCCAGTTCCCCCAAGGACTCCCATTCCCATCTCTCATCCTCCAGACACACCCCATCCCCAGATCTTCCATGGCCCCCTACTCCCATCTCCCATCCTCCACATACACCCCATCCCCAGATCTCTCATGGCCTCCCACTCCTGTCCCTGTCCTCCACACACTCCCCATCTCCAGCTCCTCCATGGCCCCCCTCTCCTGTCCCCCATCCTCCACACACACCCCATCCCCAGATCTCCCATTGCCCCCCACTCCTGTCCCTGTACTCCACACACACCCCATCCCCAGCTCCTCCATGGCCCCCCTCTCCTGTTCCCCCATCTCCACACACACCTCATCCCCAGATCTCCCATGACAACTCTGTCCTGTCCCCCCTCCTCCACACACACACCATCCCCAGATCTCCCATGGCCCCCCACTCCTGTCCCTGTCCTCCACACACACCCCATCCCCAGCTCTCCCATGGCCCCTCACTCCTGCCCCCCATCCTCACCTGCCCCCGGATTCCCACATCACCCACCCCTATCAGCCCCAGCATCCCCCATTCCCCAATCATCCCCCTGTGCCTCCCCAATCCCATGTCACCACTCGGCACCTACTTCACCCCCCACAGATCTCCCTCTGTGCCCCTGCCTAGAGGTAGTTGGGTACAGGATCCCCTCCCCTACCTCGCTTGGCTCCAGGCAGCCCGGCCTCCAGCACCACGCTAGGTTTGTGTGGCTCTGCGTAATACACCAGCAGCTCCATGTCCCGGTCCTACAGGGGGGCCTGGGCCAGTGACACCTGGGGGACGACAGACACACAGTCACCTCCACATGATTCCTGAGGGATCAGGGTCCTGCTGGCTCTCACACCCAACTTAGCACTCCCTGCATGGAGCCAGGATGAGGGGCTGACCCTAGGAACACTGGCTGGGCACCCCCAGGTTCGGTGGAAAGAAGAGAGGGAAAAACAACCCCACAGGCCAACGCGGGAAGTGGCTTTTCCTGGTGAAAAATTGCAAACATTTGACATTTTGCGGGGGATAAATCTTTCCAATTTTGGGGGAAATTTTCCTGGTCCCCCCACCTCCATTTCCTTCCACTGAGGAACAAGGAGAGGGAAAATCCCAGAAACTAAAGCCTAACAGAGCCCAGAGACTCCCAGGGATTTCCTCCCCAAACTGGCAGATTTCAGCCTGTCCAGATTTTCCCCAGAGAAACTGGGAAATTCCCCAGATCTGTTGGTGTCGTTCAATCCCCCCGCTCCCTCAGTCACCCAGAGAGTCTGGCCCATGCTCCTCATTTCAGGACCCACTCACGTGGGACCTGCCCCCCAGCCTGACCTCAAATCCCCCCCCACCTCCCTCCAGCCCACAGCCTGGTTCCCTGGCACCTACGCCTCAGCCCAGAGCCCTCCCCAGCACCATCCTCCCAGTGGGAATGGCTGGGACCCAGGCATCCAGGTGAGCACTTACCTGGGCAGTGGTTTGGTTCCCGGCTGTATAGCTCAGGGGAGTGAGTGGGCAGTTGGAGAGCACGCGGTTGATGCTGTGGGGCGACTGCAGCGTGGCGCTCAGGCTCAGGGTGTAGGGCAGCTCCTGCTGGGGGACCCGCGGGACCCCCTGGGTGACATCCTCCCCATCCCACACTGCAGAGAGAGGCACAGGTGTGAGAGCCAGGGGCCTGGGAGAGCAGGGGAGTATGAGATACTGGGGGAATATTAGGCTGGGATATCATGAGATTTAGGGATGGCTGGGGTGGGTCACACACCCTGGGGCAGGGATTGCAGGCCTATAGGGCAGGGTACTTACCATAGGGCACACAGTAGTGGTCTATGGGGCATTATGGGCGCTATGTGGGTCTTTCATTGTGGGGTATGTAACAGGGGCTATAGAGGTATCAGGGGGTTATGGGCTGTGGGGTCACTCACCATGGGGTGTGTAGCTGGGGTTCTGGGGGCTATGGGGTACAGCAAGCTATGTGGGATCTATGGGGCCTATGGGTCTGGTCTCAACATGGGGCATGTCAAAGGGGTGCAGCACAGCTGGAAGCAAACAGCTGGGGTATAGGGTGCAGGGGAGTAAGGGGGGATCTGTGGGTCTCACCATGGAGTGCATAGCAGAGGCAGGGGGATCTGTTGGTCTCACCGCGGGGCACGTGGGGAGGGGCTGTGGGTCTCACTGTGACGGGGGTAGGGGATCTGTGGGTCTCACTGGAGTGCGCAGAGCGGAGACAGGGTGGTTGTGGGTCTCACTGTGGGGCACGGAGCGGGGCCACAGGGGGGGCTGTGGGTCTCACTGTGGGGTATGTGGGAGGGGCAGGGAGATCTGTGGGTCTCACCATGGGGCGTGTAGCAGGGATGCAGCACGGTCGGCAGCACGTAGCGGGCAGCCACATCAGGCTCCAGCGGCAGCTCGCAGACATAGCGCAGGGTCAGCACTGCCTCCTCCCCGGGGGGCAGATTCCCCAGGGAGCAGCTGAACACGTCGCCCCCGGCCCCTTCTGCTGCAGCAGGAATGAGCTCTGCCCCCCGGCCAGTGCATCCCCATACAGCTCCTGTGCCTGCCTAGAGAGACAGGGTCACCCCTAGATCCCCCTGCCCCCAACACACCCCTGCCCCCTAGCCAGCACATCCCCATACACCTCCTGCACCTGCCGGGAGAGACAGGGTCACCCCGAGATCCCCTTGCCCCCGATATCCCCCTGTCAGCATGTCCCCGTACACCTCCTGCGCCTGCTGGAGAGACGGGTCACGAGATCCCCCTGTCTCTCGACATCCCCCTGCCCCCAACACACCCCTGCCCCCTAGCCAGCACATCCCCATACACCTCCTGCACCTGACCGGAGAGACTGGGTCACCCCGAGATCCCCTTGCCCCCGATATCCCCCTGTCAGCGTGTCCGCGTACACCTCCTGCGCCTGCTGGAGAGACGGGTCACAACGAGATCCTCCTGTCTCTCGACATCCCCCTGCCCCCCGGCTGGCACTTCCTCGTACACCTCCTGCGCCTGCCAGGAGAGACGGGGTCACCCTGAGATACCCCTGCCCCCAATATCCCCCTGCCCACTGCGTCCCCGTATACCTCTTGTGCCTGCTGGGAGAGACAGGGTCACCCCAAGATCCCCTCAACCCAGCCCCCTCCTTCTCCCCCCGGGACCCCTGTCCCCCAGCACCTGTTTCTTCTCGGTCCTGGAAGGCGTAGACAGCTGCCTGGGCATCCATGGGGAACTTGAACACGGCCTCCATGGGCCCCGGCTCCTCGTTCCTGTAGAGCAGCTCGCAGCCCACGTCAGCCACAAAGCCTCGGATCAACACCGACACCGAGCTACTGCGCAGGGGCACTGGGGGGAGAGGGATGTCAGCCACGGCCCCCCAACAAACCCCCATGGGCACCAGCGCAAAGGGGACATCAGCCACGGCCCACCCACAAACCCCCATGGGCACCGGGGCAAATGGGACATCAGCCACAGCCTCCCCCACAAACCCCCATGGGCACCGCAGGGAAGGGGACATCAGCCACAGCCCCCCCACAGACACCGGGGGGAGGGGCCATGTCATCCATGGGGCCACACTCTCCCTCACGGCACCGCCCCCCACAGCCCTGACTCACCTGGTTCGTTGGGGAGCTGCAGCCTCCTCATCAGCTCCATGTCAGCTCTGGGGTTGAGGATCTGTGTGGGGGAAGGTGGGGGTGAGATAGAAGCTTTCCATGGAAAGTAACAGGTACAGGGTTCCCCAACCCGCCCCCTCCAGTGATGGCTTGGTGACCCCAGCCCAACCCTCCTGCTCAGCCAGGTCCTGTGGCAGGGAGTCCCACAGGCTCACGCGGCCTAGCTCCTGAAATCAGAATCATGGCTCCTCTCGGGCCACCACCTCCCCCGGCCACGGCGCCAGCCCCCAGCGGGGGGGGTGGGCAGGTGAGAACCAGGGTATGGCTGGGAGTTGGGGAATGGATGGAGAAACATAGGGGGACTGTATGGGGACGAATGGATGGATGGACAGACGGATGGAAGGAAGGAGGCATGAGGGGGCAGATGGAATGAAGCAGGGTAGGGGGCTAGTGGGTTAGAATGAGGGGATTGGGAGCCAGGACTCCTGGGTTCTATCTCCAGCCCCCGGGGGGCCCTGGAGCAGTGATGTGGGCTGTGGGGGACCCAAGTCAGTCACTGGGGGGTTGTCAATCCAGCTAGACCCATCTCCCCGCTGTGGCCCTGCAGAGAAGCAAAGGTTTGTGGAGCAGGCTCCAGCTCCCGGCTGTTCCTGGCAGGAACACAACCCTGCTATTTACTCAGCTTTCGCTCTGGGCTGAAGTGGCTGCCATAACCCCCTCCACCCTAACAAGGACGAATTCCAGCCCTCGGCTGCACCTGCTCCCTGCCCCAGAACCGTCCGGTCTGGGCCTTGGATTTGCTCCCTTACGAGGGAGTAAGAGGACAGCAGCCGGTGGATCTCTCCCGCAGCAGAAACCTGGCTCTGAGGCATGCGGGGAGTCTCCGCGGAGGAGCGGGGAGCTCAGGGTGAGATGACGACAAGGAATGCCACAGCTGCTGTGACCGAGGGCGGCTCCAAACCCAGCTCTCCAAGCCACATTTCAGCTCACCACCACTCCAGCCGCCAGGAGAATTCCCAGCTGGAAGGTTGGATGGGAAGACTGGGATCACCTGGACAAACCCGCACACTGGGGAGGGCCCAGAGTGAACTGCGGAGGGATCGAAGGCAGATCTAGAAAAACCTCCCACCCAGCTTCACACATGGACCAGGATGGAGAATCCACCCCAGCCCCCAGGGAGTTGTGCCAGCAGCTAATTCCCCTCCCTGCCAGACAGGTGCACCCCCCTCCTAGAGCAAATTCCTCTACCTGCAACTCCCAGCCAGGAGATAGTGTCAGACCATCGGCTGCCAGGCTGCAGTGCTCAACCAGGAGGTATTTACAGCCGGGGTCAAGACCTCTTCACCTTCTCTGGGCTAAACTCCATAGGCTGGGAAAGGGCTGAGGCCGGGACAGGACTCCAGGGAGGAGCTGGGGCTGGTGGTTTGGCCCTGGCATTTAACTCTGATATCTAATTCCCCGCCCGGAGGAAGGGAGTCGGCGTGAAAGTCCGGACAATTCACAGGGGGGGCTCCTGCTGCAGTCGCTGGGTCTCGGGATGCGCTGGAGCCGGAGGCTGAGTCACAGTGCGGGGTGGCGATGCGATGCCAAGCTCCGACCGGCAATGGGCATCCAGCGGAGCCCAGGAGCCCGAGGGGAGCAGGTCAGGGCCGGCCGGGCGCCACGGGGATGGGCCCCGGGAAATCCACGCCGGGAGAAGTAGGGAAAGGGAGGGGGGCGGATCCGGGGTGGGGGCGGAGCAGGAAGGTTTAGGGGTCACCTCCCTCCGAACACCCCCGCACCCACCCCGGCACGCAGGGCCCCCGCAGCCAGGGAGGGGAGACTGCAGGGGCGAAGCCCTGAGCCGGGGGATGAGCCCAGACCAGGGGGTGGGGGGCCCTGGACACGGGGGGGGCTGTAGGGCCAGGCACCCCCGGGGAGGGGCTCAGGGGGCCCGATCCGCACCCCCGGTGCCTTCTCTCTCGGTCTCTGAGCAGCGAAGCCGGGTCAGGCTGGAAGGGAAAGTGTCCGTGCGAGCCCCGCCCGGGAGCGTCTGCAAATGCCTCTTCCCGCACCCAGGGAGCCTGTGCCAACTCCCCATCCCCAGCTGCTAGAATCCAGGGACGGGCTGCGCAGTTCGCCCCACCCGCTGGGAGCCAAGGACTGTCTGCAAACTCTTCACTCCACACATCCTGCCGTGTCCCCCCATTGAACTGGGGCTGGCGTGTGTGTGTCTCCAAACTGCCCCTTGCTCCTTCCTGCCCCTTTATGGTGCAAAAGGGGGGGGAGGATTGTTGATGCAAATGTTTCAACTCCAAGATACCCCATTCCCATCTACACTCTCCATCCAGGGGGCAGTGGTGGGAGAGGGGGGAGAACCCATCAGTTGACCATCACACCTGCCTCTCAGTAGGAAAGAGGCATGGGAAAGAAATGAGGAAGCTCAGCCTGATGTGAGGAAGGGAGGGGGGAGTTTTTCCACCCACCATGTTTCCTCTGGGGTCTTTGCAGAACCTGCTCTTAATATCCTGCTGGATGGTGCTGGATCTTCCCCACCCCCGGCCCTGAGTTCCCTGTGAGATCCGAGCTGGGGCAGAGAGAGCTTCCCCCTCCACTCACAGCCCCACACCCATGGGCCTCTGGCCTAGGGGGACTCATTGTAATGGGGTTGGTGGGAGGTCAGTCTCCAAGGCCCCTCCAGACCTCACTCTCTCTGCTGAAGCTGCCAATGAGGGGGCAGCCACCACATCCCTTGGCCCACATGGCTTCCCTCAGCCCCTATTGGCCTGGAATGGTGATCCGCAACCAGTGGGAGCTGCAGTCAGCCAAACCTGGGGACGCTGCAGAAAAACAAGCCGTTATGGCCCACCAGCAGATTTCACTGACAGGCTGTGTGCCAGAAGTTGCTGATCCCTGTACTATGGTAATGGTGGTGATGTAAATACCTTAAAAATGAAATATGTAGCCCTTAGCCCAAACTGAGCTAATAAACAACTTAGACTGGGGGGGTTAGAATGGAAATAGGTGCTTGAATCCTTTTACAATTAATTAACGACTGAATGCCTAGCAACCCTTTGTCTCGTTTGATAATACGCACCTACTCTTAACATGAACCTCTGAAACTCAACACTCAATTTCAGACCGAACCCTGAAACATCACTCTAATGTTAACCCTAATTCTAAATCTTATCCTACACAAACCCTTGATCTTAGCTCTAAGGGCTGTGTTGTTGTTCTTATTAAGACACAGAGAGCTTGTATCTAACAATTAAACTGTCTGATATTCAAACACAGTAGAACACAATACCCAGAGTTTGCTATTTGTTGCAATCTACATTCCCTGGTCTACCTGAATTGCTGACCTCCATCTTGCAAGAGGAAGGTTGATCTTTGGTCTCTGTTGCCACAATCCACTTTCTTACACAACTACAGAGGGACTTAGATGTTGCAGTACTCAGTGTCACAATACCTCACATGCAGGCACCTAGAATATCATTGGGATTCACACAGTCTGAGTCAGGCCCCCAGGCTCCCTATACAATGCAAGGGGAGAGGGAGACAGCCAAGAATGGGATCCACAAAAGCCAGAACGCTGGGCTAAACTTGCCAAGAGGAGGTGCTGTGACCCAGGGATCCATTGGTGTCAAGTGGCAGAGGGCAAAAGGTGTTTACAGGGATCCCCTGGGTCAGGTTTCTATGTAACAATTCACCAAAAGGTGGCATATAAGGTCTCTACCAAGAGTTAGTAGCCTACTGGTCATCATAATTGCAAAGGGTATGCACAGATGATACTGAAAACTATGCTCTTAAGGTATGTACATTAAGACAGGTCAACATTAGGCAATAAATAGGTTCTGTTCTGGTGGGGGTAATAAACGCTTCTCTCTCTGGCTGGTCATTGTGTATCTCATAATGTAAGTCCATTTGCTTTACTGAGCCTAATGCTAATGCAGAAGTTGTGAATTCATATAAGAGAAGGGCTGCAGGAAAAAAACAAATCCAGCAAAGGGGATGCCCTGCTTACAAGTACAGACAATGGATTTGAGAGGTATAACTGGGAGTACTGAGGTAAAGCCAGGATCATTCACTGAGGAGACAAGCTGAGTGGCTTGTCTGATGAAAAAGGCATTGCAGCCTACCTGGCTGAGAAACGCAGGTGAGCAATATTATAAGATATGACAGTAACTAATTAAGTAAGTGTAGGTGCTAGAATGTGTACTATACATTTATTTTACATGTAACTATTTGTTTTCAATGTATCCACTTCCTAGGACTTGAATCTCTCCTCTGTGTTAAATGAACTTGTGCGTGTTTTCATTATAAACATCGCTAATTACTGTGTGTTGAGCGGAGCAGTGATCTGAGGGGAAACTGGTAAGCTGGAGTGTCCTGTTTCTTTGGGAGCAGAGGATCTGTGAATTTGTTGAGTATCCAGTGGATCAGGGGCTGGACACTCCAAGGAGATATTCTGAGGGCTCAGGTTTTGGATAGTGCCAATTACTAACCTGCCGAGGGGAGCCTGCATAGGCTGAGAGAGGAGAGCTTGTGTTGCCCACGGCTGGTGGGACTGGGATGCTGACCCTAGATAGACACAGACAAGACTTCCTCATTCTAAGGGCAGGTGGTAGAGAGGTGCTTCACAATCCTGGGAAGCATCACAGATACCAAGGACGAGGTAAGCCCCCTCCCTTAGCCCAGTGGTTAAGATACTCATCTGTGATGTGGAAAACTACTAGGTCATGTCCCTCCTCTACTTGAGAGGGAGAAGGGATTTAAACACGAGTCACCAAACACGCAGGAGAGTGCTCTAAACACTGGTTGATAGGCTAGTCTGATGTAGCTCTCCTGTATTCTATCCTGGTGAAGCTGTTCCATTTTGGATAAATAATTAAGGTGTCATTAGAGTGGGGGACTGGATCCTGGGTCTCCCACATACTGGGAGCATCTACCAACCACTAGCCTATAGACATTCTTGTGTGTACACATGCCCTCTGGCCCAATGACTCTTTATTCATCCAAAGTGGAACAACTGCACCAGAAGAGACTAAAGGACTCCCGCATCAGAATATCCCTTAACCCAGTGCTTAAAGCATTCACAGAGAGGTAGGAGAATTCTGTTCAAATCCTTTTTTCTCATCAGGCAAAGGGGAAACTTAAACCAGGGGTCTCCCATACACCAGCCAAGTACCCTGGTTTGGTTTGCTATCTGTGTTCAAGACACAGGGCTACTTCCTCCTCTTTTGTGTGGCATTAGTTATGCTCTGAGCACACCTACCAAATCAGACTCTGCATGTAAGTTAAGTGAAGGAATGCCAATCTTCTCCCCTGTTACGTGTTGCTCTGGGGCTGAGGTATCAGGGCACAGAGAATGAGACAACAGGACATGTCCTCAGTGGCAAAAACATAGGTGCCTAAGGAACTTCTACCGCACAAACTTAGGTTCTGAGTGAGTTTAAGCACCTGAAAGGGTTTGGCAACAGCTGAGTGCTGGTTCTGTGAATCCCAGTGGGGTCTGATTCTGGGACTTGCGTGCCTGAAGTGACAGTCTGGCACCTAAGGCTCTTTGTGAATCTAGCCCTTGGTTCTTATCTATATCTTTAGCTGCCTAAATACTTTTAAAAATTGCCTTTAAATGGAGTTCATACACAGGAACTTGGAAACTTCAGTAATAAAAATACAAGAGTTTTCCACATAAGTTCTGTTCTGTGTAAATAACCAGCCATTTGGAGTAAATAATACAGCTACTGGTTGGATTTTTTTTCCTTTTATAATGCTGATTCAATGAAATTGCAACATTTTGCAGAAATGTATTGATTTCATCAAAAAATTATATAGGAAATTATCTAAATGTTTTGTGTCAATAGTATAACAGAATATAATAATTAACATATTATAGATGTGTTTAAATATTATATTATATTATATTATATTATATTATATTATATTATATTATATTATATTATAAAAATTGAAGTGATAAAGTCAATATAAAATATTTCAACAAGATCAAAATTAAGTATGTCAGAAGATTTCATCTCACAAAAACAAAATCAAATTTCAAAATATTGGAATTTCCTGTTGGATGGGAATTCTAATTTTAGATAAGCTCTTGTAGATGAGACTATGTTTAGCTGGAGACATATTCAAAAGCCCTAAGACATATTACATTTTACCTTTTGCTTAGAATTTGTTGAAAAAAGGGGAAAAAAACCCCACATTTGTGAAACAATTCAAAATTTCAAAGTATTTTTCATTCCAAAAATAAATTATTTTTATTTAGTTTTTTGTTTTGTTTTCTTTGCTTTGTATTTTTTTGGCAAAACATTTTTAAACAAATATGAAAAATCCAAATATTGATATTTTGGAATTTCTCCTCTTTTCCCTTCTTTTTTCTTTATCCTTTCCCCCCAGCTCCATTTTCACTTCTAAATGCAATACAGTGAATGGTATACAGGGATTTGGTTATTTTCATTTCTTATTTTTTTTCTTTGTGCCATTATGTATTTTTTCAAAAGCTGAGGAGTCACAGATTAGAGAAAGAAAGAAAGAAAGAAAGAAAGAAGCTGAACACAAAAATTCAAAATACCAGAATTTCAAAATATTCAGTTTCAACAAAAAGAAAAAAAAGAAAAGATTGGTTTTGAGAAAAGATTGTTTTTTCTTAAAAAACAGTGCAAATGAAATAATGTTAACAGCTCTAATGATATCTTACTATATACCAAATCAAAGACATCTACACACTTTACATACCAGTGAGTGCCTTTTCCACGGCTTTCTTCACCTCTCTGTTTCTTAGAGTGTAAATGAAAGGGTTTAACAGTGGTGTTACAATTGTGTTTAAAATGTTGACTATTTTGTTTAGATCCAGGGTATTCTGTACAGAAGGCTTGATGTACAGGAAAATGCTGGAGCTATACCAGATAATCACAACAGCCAGATGAGCAGAGCAAGTGGAAAAGACCTTTTGCCTCCTTGTGCTGACGGAATTCTCACTATTGTGGAAAGGATATAAATGTAGGCAATCAGTTACTATACAGGTGCCCGGGAGGACAATGAAGGAGGTGATGAAAGCCGCCAGCTGAAGGAGATGTGTGTCTGTGCAGGAGAGAACTATCCAAGAATCTAGGTCACAATAGAAATGATTGATGACATTAGGGCCACAAAAGGACAACCTGGTTATGAGATACGCGGCACACATATAGCTAGGAAACCACACACCCAACAGCAGAGGGCCAGACAAGCAGACAAGGTGCTGTTCATGATGGAACTATAGTGCAGTGGGTAGCAAATAGCCAGATAGCGGTGTCATAAACAGATAGCTAAGGGTTAATGCCTCTTTCACCTGAAGCACCTGACCAGAGGACCAATCAGGAAACCGGATTTTTTCAACTCTGGGTGGAGGGAAGTTTGTGTCTCAGTCTTTGTTTTCTGTCTGCCTGCTTTCTCTGAGCTTTGGAAGAGTAGTTCTGATTTCTAATCTTCTGTTTCCAAGTTGTGAGTAGCAAAGAGTTTGTTTCTTTTGTATTTACATGAATATAGTGCTGGAGTGCTTTGATTTGTATTCTTTTTGAATAAGGCTGTTTATTCATATTTCTTTTAAGCAATTGACCCTGTATTTGTCATCTTAATACAGAGAGACCATTTGTATGTATTTTTCTTTCTTTCTTATATAAAGCTTTCTTTTAAGACCTGTTGAAGTTTTCTTTACTGGGAAACTTCAGGGAAATTGAGTCTGTACTCACCAGGGAATTGGTGGGAGGAAGAAGTCAGAGAGAGATCTGTGTGTGTTAGATTTACTAGTCTGATTTTGCATTCCCTCTGGGTGAAGAGGAAAGTGCTTTTGTTTCCAGGACTGGAATTACAGAGGGAGGACTCCCTCTGCTTGGATTCACGGAGGTTGCTTCTGTGTATCTATCCAGGAGCACCTGGAGGGGGGAAGGGGAAAAGGATTATTTCCCTTTGTTGTGAGACTCAAGGGATTTGGGTCTTGAGATCCCCAGGGAAGGTTTTTCAGGGGGACCAGAGTGCCCCAAAACACTCTAATTTTTTGGGTGGTGGCAGCAGTACCAACTCCAAGCTGGTAACTAAGCTTGGAGGTTTTTCATGCTAACCCCCATATTTTGGACGCTAAGGTCCAAATCTGGGACTAGAGTTATGACAAGCAGTCATAGGCCATGACGGATAAGAGCAAACATTCTGTGCAGCCAAAGGATAGAATGAAGTACATCTGTGTGATGCAGCCAGTAAAGGAAATGGTTCTGCTGGTCCCCAGGAAGACTGCAAGTGTCTTGGGAATGCAGGCTGTGGTGTACCATATCTCTAGGAAAGAGAGATTGCAGAGGAAGAAATACATGAGAGTTTGCAGCTGGCAGCATGTTCTCACTAGGATTATGATGGCCATGTTTCCCATGACTGTCAGGATGTACATCATGGAAAACAGCACAAAGAGGAAGGTCTGCAAATATTGACTACCAAGGAAGCCCAAGAGGATGAACTCTTGCGCTCTGGTTTGGTTTGCTATCTGTGTTCAAGACACATATTCCATCTGTTACAAAGCAAGAGATTGTTATAGAGGCAGTTAAATATATTAGATCAGGGGTTGGCAAATTTTCAGAAGCGGTTTGCCGAGTCTTCATTTATTCATTCTGATTTAAGGTTTCGTGTGCCAGTAATACATTTTAACATTTTTAGAAAGTCTCTTTCTATAAGTCTATAATATATAACTAAACAATTGTTGTATGTAAATAAAATTTTTAAAATGTTTAAGAAGCTTCATTTAAAATTAAATTAAAATGCAGAGACCCACGAACCGGTGACCAGGACCTGGGCAATGCAAGTGCCACTGAAAACCAGCTTGCGTGCCACCTTCGACATCTGTGCCATAGGCTGCCTATCCCTGTATTAGATATTGCTGACCCTTGAAGGTTTGAGTTCACCATCGCAGTCTGTCAGGATACCTAATACTGATCACCGCCTTTTCGAGTGATGAGCAGACTAGGCTATACTAACTGTGAGGAGAGGCAGGTTTCTTCACCTAAAGGGCCCACACTTGTCCTTTAGGCACCTTTGAACTGTATTCTGTCAATAGATGTTCAAACAGTCATTCTCTCTATTCATATACCTTAGGTCTTTGTGGGCAAGCTTCTGATTTACTGTTTTCATCTAACACAACTTTTTGATCAATTCCCTTTTTCACCAATTATATCTCCTTTCAGTTTTTGTCCTTTGATGCTTTCTTTCTGGTGCATCTGTAGCCATTATTTCCCTCTACTTCCCTTCTCTAATAGCATCAGTTCACATACTCAGGTCTACTTTTTTTGGCTTCTCCTGACCTGAAACCTTTCCTATTTTCCTTCTTTCCTCCTTTCCACTTCTCAGTCCCTGACTTCTAGTCTTCTGTTGTTCTCATATTTTATCACCTCACCTCCTACTCCAAGTTCCACTTCATCCGCCAGCTCAGAATCTAGATTCTTCTCCTCTCACAGCTTGTTTCCATCTGCCCCTTCGGGCAGATTCTGAGCCCCTTCCCAGTTTGAGCTGCCCTCTCACTGGCCATCTCTCTCCCCAGGACAGCATTCTCTGCAGCTGCTTGTGTCATGGTGAGGGTTACTACACTTACCTAAGATAAATCTGTGTGACCTTATTTATTTGCCTCAGTAAATTACTGCTGCAGTGAGTGTCACGTGTTAAAGAGACATTTTAGTCCCTTCTCACTCACCTTGGTGTAAATCAAGAGTAATTCTACGGAAGTAAATGGGGCTCATTCTCCCCTCACTCACACCAGTGCAAATTAGGAATGTGACCTCTGAGGAAAAGCGAGAAGATTCTCCACTTACACATCACAGTGTAAATCCAGAGTAACTCCGTGGGCATCAATGGGGCAATTTCTCCTGCCACTTAGCCTGATGTAAATCAGAAGTTATTCCACTTCAGTGAGTGGATTTACACCACGGTCAGACTAGTATGGAAGGAGCATCAAGCCCAATATGTCCTTCTATTTATGCCAGGGTTTACATCATAAGTAAGAAACAAAACAAAACCAAAAACAGCATGGTGAAATATACTTACTTTGTGTATATCAGTTTAATGATTCCTCACTCCTGAAGGATAGGATTATAATTCAAAATGATCTGGACAAACTGGAAAAATGGTCTGAACTAAATAGGATGAAATTCAGTAAAGACAAATGCAACATACTCCACTCAGGAAGGAACAATCAGTTGCGCATATACAAAATGTCTCATAAATTGAATATTTGAACATTTCATAACCAAAAGATTCTGGAAAACTGTGTCTATTTCTATATTGGTTAGACCATCATCTCCTTCAGAACCTCAGCATCTGCCAGCAGGGATTGCCTTTGGCTGACAAATTTATGGCAAGTGAAAAGGTTTGAGGAGGAAGCTCATTTTATATTCCTCCCCAGTCCCGCCCCTATGGATTTGATCTCAGCAAAATTTTACAGACTTCCTGATAATGTGCTAAGCCACAGGCAGTATTGTGCCTAGGGACCAAGATTCTGGATTCATGTTATTAAATCAAAACCTCACCTTTGACTGGGGGATGGGAGATGGTTGTAGCTCTTGTGGTTGTAACAGAAAGTTGAAAATTGTGATCTGAGTGTAACCAATGCAGGGTTAGATCCATAAAGGGAGTTCAGGTTGCACTTTGGAATTAGGCACCCAGCGTAACCATATATAATGCATGGGGAGAGTTGGGCACCTAAGAGTAAGATTCAGAGAAGCTAAAATGTGGCACGAAGAGCTGTCTCAGCTAACCAAAAGACAATGACAAGGAAAGGAGTGCAGCCTAGATTCTGCCCTTCAAAGGGGATTAGGTGCCTAAATCCAGGTCAGAGGGAGGCACCTATCTCTGCTTGATATTCTCAGCTGGGAAGCCCCTAGTGAAGACAGCAGAGGGAGGCACCTATCTCTGCTTGATATTCTCAGCTGGGAAGCCCCTAGTGGAGACAGGTGCTTACACCAGGTAGGAGGAGGTAGCATGCTGCCCTCCAATATTTAATAGTTCAGTGGTTACAGCACTCATATGCATATGGAAGACCATAGTTTAAATCCTCCGTTGGTCCAGAGCAAGAACCTGAACCCCACTCCCACATGACTGCCCTAACCACTTGGGTTTAGGGCCTTTGGGGATGGGTCTCTTTCCTGTTGCAGCTGTTCTACTTTTTATAAAATATTTAAATATTCAGTGGGCCAGAGAGAGAGAGAGAGTAAGAATGACTCTATAGCCTAGTGATTTGCATACTCACCTGGGAGTTCCAGGTTCAGTTCCTGCTCCAATGAACCTCAGCCTTGCAGATAACCTTAGTCAGACCAGTTTCTCTGTGTTTCATTTTCCTGAGATGCTTCCACATGAATGGGAGCTATTAAGACAAATGACCCTCCATTTTCCCTGTTCTGGGAAATACGTGACACAACCCTGACAGTAGATTGCTAACTCCACATACACTGATGCATTCAATGATAAAGCAATTTCACAGGATCAACAAGAATTCATAAATTGTACATAGACAGATTCCCCAGTTGTTAACCCCAAAGAGTTATTTTCCTGGGTCTCATTGATAACATAGAACACATGTTATAAAAGTTGATCCCTTAGGCTTTATTCCATCATTTTGTGCAGTGTGTTACTAGTGTACTTTTAAATAATGCACTCTCCACAACACAAGGGAAAAACAAACAAAAATATAAACTTTATTTAACCATTTAAGAGTAAGAATGGGCCATATACAAATATACAGAAGTAGAAAAGAAGAATCAAAATAGACTTGGAAGAATAACAAGGGAAATTAAGAAACAATGTTCCAAGAAGTACAAATATGAGATATTTAAAGCTATGTAAGAGAGTTTGGGTCAGATTTTTAAAGGTATTTAGGTTCCTAGAGGGATTTTCAAAACCATCTAGTCACCTAACACTCTTGAGTATAGGCAACCAGATGCTTTTGAAAATCCCACTAGGCACCCAAATGCCTTTAAAAATCTGGGTTCCAAATCTTCTAGGTCGCTTTTATAAGATCAACCCAAGTATCAAATGAAAAAAAAATATGTTCAGCAGTAAATAATGTTCATGTCCAATCATGCTTTATAATAAGGGTACTGTAATAACATTTTAGTTACATTGTAATTACCACATGCTTATGTTTTCAATATGTATTTTCCAGAAAATCATATACACTGAAGGACAGCTACATAACAGATTTAATTATGAATGCATTTGGCTGTTCTTCATGGTATTTTCAAGGGCATATCTTCAGCTGGTTTGAGCTGGCATAGCTCCATTGGATTTACACCAGCTGAGGATCCAGCTCAAGTGTCCTAACCAAACTGTATTGATGCTGGCTAAAAGTGTTAATGGAATCTGGATGCCAAACTCCTGCAGGCTGCCCTGAAAATCCCAGCCTCTGATTGCTCTCAGTTATGCAGCAAACTTCCTGATTGTATGGTTCGGTGGTACTCACAGATATTGAAAAAACACAAGCACATTGTCATTACAGGGCCATTGCACTGTAACTACAATGTAGCTGCAGTACTCTTACTTTAAAGTTTAATGTATATCCCTGGTTTGTATTTATATAGGGCTGATACTGAAGTAGATTTTTGTACACCCGCTCTGTTCCTGGGAGACACTAGGGCAAATTCTCCGAAGTCAAGGGGGTTACGCCAGATCTGAATTTGGTCCAATGTCCCTATATAACATCAGTACCCAAGTTGTATCCCAACTTGATAATCACTCCATAGGAAGGATAAGTCTTTAATTTAAACAATCAGATCCTCAAACCATGAACATGGGAATTATACTGCACATTAGACAAAAAGCCACAATAAAAATCATATCTTATGAGGTGATCAGGACCCTCATCCACATTAATTGTTGTGTTTCTATGTCTTGCTATCACTGTAAGTTGAGTTTAGTTCCTTGTGAAATCAGTAACTTGAATCATTCTTTTATCCTTGTGAACTATCAAATGATATTCCTGAATTGTTTCAGGTGCTCCGATGGTCCAGTGAAGCACAATCTAGAAATTCCAACGAAAACATCCATATTTGCCAAGCTACCAGCTACCAAAGCTCCCAGTAAAATTTTATTCTAGTATCAGGGAAAATGAAGGTGTATCAATTGTATGGAGATCACAGCTAACAAAAATTCTCTCTCTCTCTGTCCCTATACACATCTATCTATCTAATCTAATGTATTGGGCTATCTAGATATTCCAACAATAAATAAATCCAGACTGATAAAGTGCATAGTGTCTCACAGAATTAGAATTCACAGAATAAATTAAATTGGTTGAGAATGATTTCTGGACACAGTCTTCCTTGTACATATCATTTTCATAACCTTTAACATTTTGAAAACAGCCTGCACTAGGCCCAGACAAAGTGATACATACCCACAAAAGCAGCACATTTCGGAGTCACTTCACTATTCTAATATCTGTGAACGTATGGCAACTTTAGAATTTACACTCACAAAACCCAATCGGCTCAAGATTCAGTGGATACATGGACACTGATTACGTGAATCTGTGAGTGATCACTTACAGTGATCTTCATGTGAATATTAGGTCAATCAGATTGCACAAAATCTTATCCAGTTCCATGTTATTTAATGAAGCAATATTAATTGTACATAACACATCCATATGTTTTAAGTACATCTTGTAGCCCGAATGCTAATCTACTGTAAATTGGCAGTTGAAGGTCTGGCCCTATATAGCAGACAAGCCTCAAAAGGTTTGAATGTTGGGTTAAGATAAAATTCTGGACAATACGGGGTGAACTCCTGGCCCCACTGAAATTGAGTTCTGAAGTTGATTTCAATGGGGCTAGGATCTTATGATTTTTACTGTCTGTCTCACAATATTTGTTATATTGCTTAAGGTCTCAACTGCTTGAATCAACATTTCAGCTTTCATATTTTCTTTTAAATAATCATAATCCCTCTTTCTTAGGTAGTTCTTTTCATCCCTAGATCACAAAATACTATATAAAGGTTGTGAGTATCATTATCCCCATTTTATAGATGGGGAAACTGAGGCACAGAGAGATGTCATTACTTGCCCAAAATCACCCACCTAGCCAATAGAAGGGCCAGGAATAAAACTGAGGTCTTCTTGTTGCAGTCCAGTCCTTTTGCCACCAGGAAACACTCATAGTTACAGAGAACAACAAAAACATGAAGTAAATGCACCCTATAGACTCCAAAACCTGACAGCAATTGAAAAGAACCCCACATTTATTATTTAAAGCCAATCTCACAATTTTGGGGGCCCTGATTCATGATTTGTCAATGTTTGGACTTAGCAGTAATGATTTTTTCCCAAAAAAATTTCTCCCAACCTCTGTAGTCTTCCAATATTTCGTTTCTTTCGAGAATCCCAGTGCAATATGACCCCAGTCAGGTTAAAGGTAGCCTGAGGACACCTGTGGGCCTTCTATTTTTGATATTTGTATTCACAATGAATGAACTCAGAAAGTGCAAATGCATTTAGAAACTTAAAGGAAATGTTCTGTGAAATTTCTCAAACCTCAAGTTTTGGAAAGAAGTTAGGTGTCTTATTTTCTGTCAGCCACTTCCACAAGCACCACCAGATAAATGTCGCCATAGAAGGAGGTGATAATACAAGACAATGAGGAACTCTTAGTAGAAGTGGATAGAGCACAAAACATGTGAATTCAAATCCTGATTAGATCTAGGCTTATTGTAAATTGCGGATTTCCATGACCTTGGAACTTTCAACACAGAAGACACAGGCCTTTAGCAACGGAGCTAAAAAATTAATTTCTCAGGCTGCGTCGAAGTAGAAGACTATTGTAGTAACCACTAGGGGAAGTGCCATCTTGTGCATTAAGCCAAGGTATTACATTTTGACTTGCATCTGATTTTAAAGGTGAATCAAGACTAAGATTCTGGATTCATTTTTGACATCATCAAAATTTTGCAAGCTATCCTCACGTATCTTCAGTCTAAACTGGCAGAATCCTTGTGAAATCAATATTTACAAAATTTTGCAATGCCAGAAAGAAAGAAAGAAAGAAAGAAATAAAGAAAGAAAGAAAGAAGCCTACAATAATACCCATCTGAGTTTCTATCCAGTCTGGAACTAGACCTGGAACTTTATTCTGAATCCCCTTCAAAATCCACTGGGTTCTTGATTTGAATTTCCTGTGGGTTTATCTTTATCTATGCTTAGGTATGGAAGGATTACAGTTTTATCAGTAAACGTCAGTAAATGCCATTTTCACCATACAGTCAGCTGAACTGCCCACCCCCCTAAAATGGTTCCATCAATTAAAATAGAAATGTACAGATAAGCAAAGTAAGAAAAATGCTGCTTCAGAACGTATTGAAGTTTGATTTAGGAATATACTATGTATATTTTGACTTGTGATGTTGACAATTTGAGTTTTAATCATTATAAAGTTCTAACTTTTCATAAAATAAGTTGTCATTATGTAATTATTCTCTGACCCACCTTGTTGTCTGACACGCCACAGTAATTTCCTGCAAGTGTGAAAATATAGACAATATTTTAAATGCTTAAAAATAAACATTGATATTCTCTGTCAAGCTTATCAGTATAATCTATATCTATATCATCTACATAGGCCATGCTTTAATATAAATAAATAACACTGCTTTACAGCCAAAATGCTTCTGAAATAAATGTAGTTCAACTTTACTAATTCTGGGTCACTGAGAACGAAAATGATGCTTAAAATTGTTGATTGGCTCTAGTTTTCAAGATATGCTATTGGGTCAGTATATACGATCCTTGACTTGGGTGTGGTGGAGGATAAGTGAGTTATAAAGGGAGGGGATCTCTATTTAAACCAGAAATGACTAAAATACATCTTTGACTGGATCTATGAATAAATCTATGACTGGGTTTGGACAGTACTTGCTTTTTAGGCAAAACAATGAATGATGCAATCTGAAGCTGGTATTGTGTCATACATGATATGAATTGCATCATGTTATTCCTAGAAGTCATGGATGATGCAATCATAACGAAGCTTACATCACTCTGCTGAACAAATTGCCCTATATCAGCTGTAGAAATCATACAGTGTCATGCTCTCTTATTTGTCAGTGTTTGATTTTGCAAAGGGACACATTTCTGTTTAGCCAAAGTGAGCAGAGATGCCTCGTACTTGTGTGAACAGTGCAGATAACTTCTGCTATGTTTGTGGTGAAGTGACTTTTGCATCCCAAAAGCACAGTATAACCGCTATGGTTAAGAAAGCCTATCACCTTTCATTTGGCTGCAAAATTGGAGATCAGGACAAAAGGTGAGCCCCACACATATGCTGCAACACTTGTGCAACAAATCTTGGCCAGTGGTTGAACAGGAAAAGGAAATCTATGCCTTTTGCAGTGCCCATGATTTGGAGAGAGCCAAGAGATCATACCAGCAATTGTTACTTCTGAATGGTGCCTCCAGTTGGGAAAGGTGTGTCAAAGAAAAAAAAGCGCACTGTGCATTATCCAAGCATTCCATCAGCTATACGCCCAGTACCCCACGGAGAAGGACTGCCGGTTCCTGATGCACCAGAATCATTCTCATTTGAGTCAGACGAGGAAGGGGAAGAGGATGAAACTTCTGGTCCTGAAACATCAATGTCACAGGACCCACATTTTCTCCCATCCTCCTCCTCTGAACCACACCTCATAACACAAGGTGAACTGAATGACCTTGTCAGGGATTTGGAACTACCCAAGAGTAAGGCAGAGCTGTTGGGCTCCAGACTACAGCAGCGGAATCTCCTGGCAGGCTATCAGGGCAAATGGAGCCCATCAATGCTTGCAGACTATTGCTGGGCAGTGACAAGAGATGCTCCATTTAATGAATATAAGAGACAAGCCAAGAAGCGCCAAGTAGACACTGAATAGGACTAAACTATGTACATAGTAGTTTTTTTGCCTTTTGTTTCATAATAAATTTTATTTATATAACCCTTTTGCTGATTTTTAAAGTGTTTCATAAACAGGACAGGTGAAATATTATCATGTAAAGCAATCATAAACACATGAAAAGACCTAGGTTTACAATTTATGATTAAAACTCTACTATCTACACAATAGACGTAGACATAAAATGTAAAAACTTAAATATCTTAGAAACAGTAGCCAATCAGTTGTTTTAATTGTCATATTTGAATTCAGCACATCAAAATACATAGTAAATATCACATTTTATCTCTGAAGCAGACGACTTCTCAGAAATTGTAGACCAGTGTTATTTAATGACTCTAGACACTAGATTCAAAAATCTAAAGCTTTATAACTGCTAAACCACAAATTGTCAACATCACATGCACAAATACACAAAATAAATAGCCTTAAATCAAACTAATAAAGTTCTCAAGCAACGTTTTTCTTTCATTGCCTGCCTGTAGATTTCCATGATTTTTGATGGAAATATTTTTTCATCGGTTTGTGTGTGTACAGAGAAATCAATGTTTACTGATATTTACCAATTAAAATCTAATACTTCCAAGCCTATTTCTATAACCCTTGTTAAGTATAGTACAAAGCAGGTACACTGGGTAAATGACATTTGAATGGTGTGTTATTTTAATGGGTGAAATCCTAGTCCAATAGTATCCATGGGAGTTTTACCATTCTTTTCGGCAGGGTCAGGATATCACCCAATGATTTTGACCCTAGAGAAATCTTGATTATCTCACTTTATTGGGCTTAGCAACTTCATTCTTCTTTGGACAAGTCATCAGTAGCTATTCTGAAGAAATGACCATACAAAACCAAAAAGAAAATTTTGTTTCCCTCATTCGGTAAATCTTCTCAGTTTATTGCCTTTTCACTGACAACTAAAACAATGACCTTGCATTCTCTAAATTCATGGGAAATCCATAAATTTACTGACTGCTTTTCTTAGAGCCTTTTTAACCTCTTTGTTTCTCAGGCTGTAGATGAATGGATTGACCAGAGGAGTCAGGACTGTGTAGAAGACAGAGAACACTTTGTTCAGGTCTCTCAGTATCTTAGTTTTGGGTAGGAGATAAACAGTGATCAGAGTCCCATAAAAAGTTGTAACCACAATGAGGTGGGAGGAGCAGGTGGAAAAGGCCTTTTGCCTCTCAGTGGTGGAAGAGATTCTCAGGAGGGAGCTGATGATACAAACATATGATGTTACAGTTAGTAAAAATGGTGGCAGTGAACATACAGCTTACAGAACAAAACTCAAAAATTCTATTAGGCGAGTGTCACTGCAGGAGAGTTTTATCATTGGAGTGAAATCACAAAAGAAATGATCAATCTTACCAGGCCCACAGAAGCGCAGTTGTGACATCAAAGATGTTGTCATGGTAATAGCCAAAAAGCCAATTATCCAAGACCCAGACAGCAGCAGGACACAGAATCTGCCATTCATAAGGGCTCCATAGTGCAGCGGTTTGCATATTGCTAAATACCGATCATAAGACATCACGGATAAAAGAAAACCCTCTGTAGTAACTAGGACTCCAAAAATATAAAATTGTACAATACAGCCTCTGAATGAGATGGTTCTGTCCCCCGTCAGGAGACTGACCAGCATCCTGGGAAGGATAGTTGAGGTGTAGCAAGTTTCCAGGCAGGACAAGTTCCCCAGGAAGAAGTACATAGGGGTGTGAAGGTGCTGATCAGTTACAACAAGTATAATGATGAGTATGTTTCCTACCATGGTAACAGTGTAGATCACTGAAAACAGAAGGAAGAGAAGAACTTGCAGTTCAGGGAGATTCCCAAAGCCTAGGAGAATGAATTCCATATCTGTTTTATTGCTCCAGTCTGCATTGACCATGGGTAGCATCTACAGAAAATCCAACATACCCTGGAAGAGAACATGAAAAATATATTTAAAGATTAATGTATTGTCAATAAATAACGCCATAAGGTTGGGGTTTTTTTGTTTGTTTGTTTTTGTTTTTCTAATGGTTTCTCCTAATGGTTACTAGCTGAATGGTTGTGTGGGGAATGCAACCCAAGACGTAGATTGACAGACAACTCATTTTCTGTAATGGATTATTGCTCTTCTCGAACAGCAGCTTAAAGAAACTGTTATTCTATGTGGACACTGAACTTACAACACAAAATATCAGGCTAGATATACATATGCTGTAGCAATACAGGTTATATCAGTGTTAAGAACTGCATGGAAAGTGCTGGGAGCCAGTTGCAATGCACAACGGCAATCTTTTATTTTATTTTTGTGTTTGCTTTTAAAAAATCAGTCAACTTCATGGATCTGCAGAATTCAAGGATGCTTTGTTTGTTCCCCCACCATGCAGCACTGGTCTGCAGAACACAAGCCACAAGCCACAAGCAGCAAACCATGATTTTAAAGGACCGAGGATTTACGTGGACAACTGGAACTTCCCGAGTTATGCTATTGAGAATTCAAACACAAACCAAAGATAGAATAAAAGGTTTGGAAGGGAAATAAATCCCCCTGCCTTAGAGTATAAGCCAATTAAATGGGTGGGTTGAGAGAAAGCTGCTCTGTGCACCTACCTCTTAAGCAGCTTGTGCATGTCACTCTTGGAGATAGGCCACTACACTGGGTGGATGGATGATCTGACCTGATACAGCCATTCCTATGATTCCAAAATAAACAATTCAGGCTGAGATCTCCAAACCTGCCTAGAGGAGTGGGGTGCCCAGTAAAGAGTCTATGAAAATCACAGCCTATACAGCTAAAAAAATTGTTAGCAGCCATCTATCACTAATATAGATAGATATCATTCATCTGACGAAGTGGGTACTCACCCACGAAAGCTTGTGCTCCAATACTTCTGTTAGTCTATAAGGAGCCACAGGACTCTTTGCCTCCTTTTATCTATCACTAAGTTTCTCAACAACTCAGTGAGGCAGATCGTCTCCTGAAAGGTAAAATACAGCAGTGAGCAGAGAGGATGGACATTATCAGCAGCCCTCTCTTGTCCATCTGCATTTCTGATTTAACTGAAAAGAGTAATGAAGGTTTTTTTCACTTTTGAAATGGGTCTATTTCAAGCTGGAATTGTTTGATATGACCCCTTTGTTCAACATTTCTGGGGCTGAGATGCAGGTTCTACAATTAATCTTCTAATACCACCTCTCCATGTGTATGATTTCCTTCAATAAGAAGATTATAGTCTGGATGCCCTAGTTCTACTGTTCTGTTTGGTGTATGTTCTGCCTTGTATAAAAGCAACTGTCTCTGTTGTCTCATTATTTATCCTTCAGGCAAGAAGGTGAAGTCTCCCAGGATATTTCTGCAGATGGAGTTTTAAATCAATTTATAGGAAAACTAGGACATTGTTAAGAATGTCAAACTCTTAACCTCAAAGGGGATGAGTTGGAGGGTGTAGAACTAACCTCAAAGAAAAACTCTTCTCCATTTTTTTTCTTTATCACTTATATTAAATGCCCCAAAACTTTGTTATAGCCGAGTTAAGGTTGCCCAGAGGTGCCTCGTACCCTTCCAGAATGGGAAAAGTCATTAAACTGAAACCTCTTAATACCAAGAAATGAAGAGTTAAGGTACACACTATTGCCACAACACAACTTTAATTCTGAATCCTGGAGCTAGCAATAACCATAGCGTATGAGTCAGTAATGGGAGTGCCTGCAAAGGTTAAACTACCAACGGAAATGGTGGATTTTCTAGCTCTTGAGCGAGGGGCTGTAAATAAAAGGCATCTCTCCTTCCCTACGCATACCACCCAGCCAGGACAGGAGCAGAGGAGGGGAGGGGAAAGGTGTGGTGGCTTCAAACCAGATAGGTGAATGTGGAGCTGACAGTGTCACAGCTCAACAGTCACCTCCCTCCCGTAGATCCACTGGGGAGGCAGATTAGCACTGTATATTGCTAACTCTGTTGCAAGCATCCCAGGGCATTTTGGGGAGGGTCAAAGGTGTGAGTGTGGAATGGATGGTTCCTTGCAGGGTACGAGAGGCCAAGAGGGAGAAGGAGGAAGAGAGCAGAGAATGGGCTAACTCCACGCTCCTGCTAGGCCTGAAGATAAGATGCTGGCTCCAGTCAGCTCAAGGCCACAGCACACATCTGACTCTCGGCTGCCTGCCAGGAAAGAGGGGAGGCTGGATCCCCCACCCCCCCGACCAACCGTAAGAAAGAAGGATTCAGCTGGACAGACCTGTGGAGGCAGCCCAAAATGAACGAGACAGTGAAGGCCAACATAGGGGAAAACAAAGTCCTGCCGGTGTGTTTTGGAAAAGTTGAGGAGACCACAGAAAATTGGTTTGGACTGGTACAAAGAACACCAGGAACAGAGGTCATGGAACGAAACACCCCTAAAGGAACCCTGGACTTAAAAACCTCTTAAAAGAAGGAGCAATTTAGAGATCAACAGGGGATCTCGGATGACCTGGGCCCAGGACAGAACTTCCATCCACCCCTCCCCCTCTTCTTCTTGGCCAGCCTTGGGTAGAGTATGAAAGTGAGTTAGAGCTTGGGGCACTAACACTTTCTTCCTTCCTCTGAGTGCCGTGGGGAGCACCCATCACTTTCCACTGTTATTTTATTATTTTATTAATAAAGCTTTAAAATTTAGTCCTTGGTGTGCTCCTTCATCTCCTCCCTGAAAGATCCTGTGGCCTCAGCCTGATTACCTGATGCCCCAGGAAGATTGGTAACAGAAATCTGCCACAAAGGTCCCCACCTCCTTAGATCCCATCCCCCTTCCATCCACACCCATGTCCCCCTTCCAATGTTTCTTCCCTCCCCCTGGCCCTACACATCCTCGCTTGGACATTTCCTCAACTCTCAATCCTTTCCATCCCCATTTATCAGTGATCCATAGAGTTTAAGGCCAAAAGGGAGCATTAAGTTCCCTTATCTGACTCTTGCGTAGCACAGGCCATTAAGTTTTATCCAGTTACCCATGTTTTGAACCCAATCACTTGTGTCTGGCAAAAGCATCTTCCAGAACAGCAGCCAGGCTGGGTCTGACGAAATCAAGAGAAAGAGAATCCCCCTTCGCCCTTGGAATTTTGTTCTAATGGTTACTTACCCCCACTGTTAAAACATGGGAGTCTTATTTCTAATCTGAATTTGTCTGTCTTCAGCTTTCAGTTATTGATTCTTGTTCTGCTTTTCTCTGCTGTCTTTACTGATACTGCATAGTGTTATTTTTTTAATCATTGGCCATTGGCCATTATCGTTGAAAATTCATGGTCATCGGAGGAGGTCCTGGATGTTTGGAAAAAGGCATATATAGTGCCTATCTTTAAAAAAGGGAAGAAGGAGAACCCAGGGAACTACAGACTTGTCAGCCTCACTTCAGTCCCTGGCAAAATCATGGAGCAGATCCTCAAGGACTCCGTTTTGAAACACTTGGAGGAGAGGAAGGTGATCAGGAACAGTCAACATGGATTCAGCAAGGGCAAGTCATGCCTGACCAATCTGATTGCCTTCTATGATGAGATAACTGGCTCTGTGGATATGGGGAAAGTGGTGGACGTCATATAACTTGACTTTAGCAAAGCTTTTGATACAATCTCCCAAAGTATTCTTGCCATCAAGTTTAAAAAGTGTGGATTGGATAAGTAGACTATAAGGTGGATAGAAAGCTGGCTAGATTGTCGGGCTCAACAAGTAGTGATCAATGGCTCCATGTCTAGTTGGCAGCTGGTATCTGTCCGTTACAGCTATTCCCCTATTCCATTTTGTTTCCCCAGACTCCATTTTGTTTTCTGTTCTCCTGTGGCCGCCCTTCCCTGGCTGTTAAGTTGTTTACCAGGGCTACTGCCCTTCTCAAAGGGAGGGCCCCTTAAGTTGTTTAACAAGAGCCATTGCCCTTCTCAAAGGGATGGCCACTTGTGCTGCATGCTAAGTGGGACCACTGCCCTTTTCAAAGGGTTAGTCCTGTTATCACCTCGTTGAACCTGGGCTTGGTGTAGGGTAGGCAATGTCCAGAGCTGCAAGGCCTATTGTGGTTTTAAGATCCTGGGCATGAGTCATAGTCTCATGTGCTCTTGAGTCACCTATTGCACAGGACTATGTCCAGGCATGTCTCTGGACTTACCTTCAGTTTTTCCCCTGTGCCCCCTCCCCTGTGACAGAGGGAGCCTATCAGGATTACTGGTGGGAAACTGCCCAAGTTTGCCTTTAAAACCAGACATTTTTGAAACACACCTCAGAAAGGTTCCTGCATTGCTGCCTGGTCTGATCAGCCAGGGGTTCTGGGGGGTCCTTTCTCCGCTCTCGTTTTATTTTTGAGCGTACCCCCATTTTTGAAACCCCCCCCACGAAGAACGAATTGCTACCTGAGAGATCTCCTGATTATTGAGACTGTACCGAACCCTCCTTGCCTCTTCTGATGTTGCTGCTGCTTCTGCCTTTGCTGCTGCCTTGGGGACTGGTAAGAATCCCTCTGTAAAACTTTCTATACTTTTATTTTATTATTTTAGCTGCTGGCTCTGTTTCCCCAGCACACAGACTCAAGCTAAACCTTGGTCTGTGTCTTAAAACCTCTCTTAAACTACAGGGCTCTTTGCCACTGCTAAGCTCTGCTCCTGTGGGCTTTGCCTTGGGGCTCTCTGCTTTCAGCTGTATCCACCGCTGTAGCCACCATCCCTTGGCTTCCTTGGGAGCTGCGTCCTGGATACATACCACTCTGCCCTCTGTAACCTCCCCATAGCATAAGGTGCACCATAGGTCTTGTTTTTTTTTAATTTAATAAGTCATAGTTTGTTAAGATTGTAGAGCTTGTAAGTTTCTGTGATATTTGTTGTGTTGCCTAATTGTTGGTTAAGATAAGTTTAGAAAATCATTGCCTGGTTGTATTCTGTAGCTGCTTGTCATTTTATATAAGTTTGATTAAGTTAGGGGATAGATAAGGTTTTTACTATTTGAATTTGTCTTCCCACTGCCCCAATCCCTCCCCCCGAGCTCCCCAGTCACTCATTGCAGTCTCTCTGCTGTTTAAACTTGCAGCCTGTCTGCTCTCTGTGTCTCCCTGAGTTTAAATCTCCCTCTGTAGCGCCTCTATCTTTGGTTTCTGCTCCACCACGTGCTCCTCTTCCCCCATCCCCTAACCTCATTCCTCTACCACTGCCTTTCTCTCTCTCTCTCTCTCTCTTTTAATCCCTTCCCCCACGTGTTCACCCCGCTCCTACTGCTGCCAAACCTCAATTGTATTACTGAAGTCTAGCATAAAACCCCATTGGTTACCCTTTTTCTCTCTCACACACCTCACATTTTATATTTACACCACTGTGACACATTTTTACCTAGAGTTGTTGGTTATTTAACACATTTTACCCATAACTGTTAGTTGGTTATATGCTGCTGTGACACACCCTTTACCTAGAAATTGTTAGCTACCTGTTACATTTATACTTCAGTGTTAGTTGGTTACCAACTGTATTGTACCCCACTGTATTGTACCCCACTATTGAAACCCCCTATACTATACTAAAAGAACTCCCTCCCCAATTGCCTACCTTAACAAACCCCATATCCCTCACTATTAAATTTTCCCTGTTTTTGCATTTTCTTAATAAAGTTTATTTTGCACCCCACCTGTGTGGTAATTGCTCCCCAAGATCCCATATACCTGCAGGCAGGGACAGTATCAAGCAGAGTGCCCCAGGGATCAGTCCTGGGGCCAGTTTTGTTCAACATCTTTATCAATTTTCTGAATGATAGGATGAATTGCATGCTCAAAAATTTAGAAGATGACACTAAGCTGGAGGGAGAGGTAGATACACTGGAGGGTAGGGATAGGGTTCAGAGTGACCTAGACAAATTGGAGGATTAGGTCATAAGAAATCAGATGAGGTTCAACAAGGACAAGTGGAGAGTCCTGCACTTAGGAAGGAAGAATCTCATGCACCACTACAGGCTAGGGATCAACTGGCTAAGCAGCAGTTCTGCAGAAATGAACCTGGGGATTACAGTGGACAAGAAGCTGGATATAAGTCAGCAGTGTGCCCTTGTTGCCAAGAAGGCCAATGGCATATTGGGCTACATTAGTAGGAGCATTGCCAGCAGACTGAGGGAAGTGATTATTCCCCTCTATTCGGCACTGATGAGGCCACATCTGGAGTATTACATCCAGTTTCAGTTCCCCCACTGCAGAAGAGATGTGGACAAATTGGAGACAGTCCAGCGGAAGGTAACAAAAATGATTAAGGGGCTGGGGCACATGACTTACTAGGATAGGCTGAGGGAACTGGGTTCTTTAGTCTGCAGAAGAGACAAGTGAGGCAGGATTTGATAGCAGCCTTCAACTACCTGAAGGGGGGTTCAAAAGAGGATAGAGCTTGGCTGTTCTCAGTAGTGGCACATGACAAAACAAGAAGCAATGGTCTCAAGTTGCAGTGGGGGAGGTCTAGTGCCAGCTGCTAGCTGGAGGCAGGACCTACCATTCATAAGGACCACATATGGCTATTAAGAAAAATCATTTCACTAGGAGGGTGGTGAAGCACTGGAATGGATTATCTAGGGAGGTGGTGGAATATCCATCCGCAGCGTCTTTTAAGGCTTGGCTTGACAAAGCTTTGGCTGGGAGGATTTAGTTGGTGTTGGTTCTGCTTTGAGCAGGGGATTGTATTAGATGACCTCCTGAGGTCTCTTCTAATCCTAGTATTCTATGATCTGAATGGTATTAAATCAAACACCTTGCACAAGTCTAAGTAGATCACATCTATTTAGTTACCTTTACCAACCAAAACTTGTAATCTCATCAAAGAATGAAATCAGATTAGTTTGACAAGATCTGTTTTCCATAAAACCAGGTTGACTGGCATTAATTATATTCCTATGCTTTCATTCTTTATCATTTGAACCCTGTACAAGCTTTTCCAGTATTTTGCCTGGGATTGATGTCCTATAGTTATTCAAGCACTCTGCTCGCCTTTTTTGAATATTGGCACAACATTATCTCCCTCATTCCTCTCCCTCCTCTTGCTTGACTTTCTCTAGACAGACTTTCTATGAACTTGTATTGTCAAGAAGGAGAGAGATGGTCAGTCCAAGACACACATTTCTGGGGACAAGTTTGGGACTGGGAGCTTGCTGGTGTTCCCCTGTATATAGTTCATGAGAGGCTGGCTGTAACACTCATGCAATGTAGCTGGGAGTGATTTACATGCTGGGGGCTGCATGTGAGCAGGCCAGGAGTGGTTGTTGTCACAGTGAAGCAATGTAAAAGGCACCCCAAGCTGGAGAATTGAGGGGACACAGCTGTTCATCTGTTCAAACTGTACCCTGGGGAATGTCACAGCATCCTGGAGCTGAGACTTAATTAACAAGATACTCTCATGTCTAATAAAGTATTGCTTACAAGTTCTTTACAGCCAGGCTGGCTATGACCCCTACTCCTTATGACAAAGCACATTGCCAGCTTGCCTCTTTGCTAAAGGATAAAATCTTGTCCCTTCTCCTCTTTTTTTTATGCAGTTACAGACTGTTGTCTCTGCCCCTAAAAGGTCCCCTCTTCAGAGACTTTTCTTGAGGTTCCTTTTTCTTTGTAAATCCTCAGGCCTGCATCTGACCCAGACAGTAAACGTAGGTTTTCTCCCCAGATGTTCATTGTTCTGTGTGCTGATTGAGTTAGCCCTGAGCCTTGCCTTGACTCAGGTGACAAACTCTCCTTTAACAGTTTTGGAACCTAATATTTTACATATCTCTTAAACTGTTGCCTGTACAAACATCTTCCAATAATTATGATGATCAGTGAACTACTTGCTCCTGGTAGAGACCTCACATGCCACCCTTTGGTGAACTATTATGCGTGTAAGTGGCTTAGAGGATCCCTGTAAAAGTCTATGGACCCCCTGAGCCCTCTGCCAGTTCACACCACGAGGTCTCTGGATCACAACAGCTTCTTCAATGTAACCCAAAAGGGGCAGTGGGTGCTGTGCACTAGCTGAGATGAATCCTGAGTGACTGAGATAAGTTTGGGGCTGATCCATGCTGTAGTGTGAGCCCCAGTTGTGTGAAAGAAAGATCCTTAGAAGAACAACTTGATTTTGCAAATGCTGTTGCTTGAGAAGGTTTGGGGGGGGTTGAAACTCAGGAATCTCTGGTTCAGTTTTGGAACACTGATGTTATGTAACTGCCCCACGAGGCAGGGAAAATTTTTAAGCACTTAGAATGATCCACCGAGAAAGTGAAGCTCAACCCTAATCATAGCTAGACTTGGCAGAATTCATTTTTTTAAAACATAATTTGATGGATAATATTGAAGTTCATTTTTAAGCATTATTTTCTACTTTTTATTTTCACAGTGGTGCAAAATTATGGGCTGTCAGACAATGGAGTGGTCAGACGATAATTGTTTAATGGCAGCAGACATTTAGATTTACAAATTAAATTTCATAACCATTAAAACACAAATTGTCAACTGACATGTCAATGTATACAAAGTAAATATCCTTAAATCAAACTCCAGTAAGTTCTCAAGTAACATTTTTCTTACTTTGCCTGTCTGCACATTTTGGTTATATTTTTGGAAATATTTTTTTCTTGATTTGTGCATGTATGGGGAAATTGATGCTTATCAACATTGACTGATAAAAATCTAATCCTTCCAAGCCTAATTATAGCAGAGCTACCAGTCTGCATTTTCTGCTAACATAGTGACGCTAACGGGGCGACAATGAATTGCTGATACAGAATCTGATGCAGTTCTTGGGAAATAAGATGTTTCTGCCAGGTGCTGTCACAGACCAGGCTGTGTTCACCCACAATCATGCTCACCTGGGACTTGACATTACAGGATGCTGAGTGCCCTCAATTCCCATTGGCTTCACTGAGAGCTGTGGGTGCTCAGCATTTCACAGGAAATGCCCAGCGCACTGTAGGAATGGACACCATGTGCTTTCCCTGCTGTATAATTGACAGATCAGATTTCAGAGCTATGAAGTTGGGAAATTTGCAAAACAAGGGTACCCTGGGCAGTAAGGGATCAAATCAGCCATTCACACAAGTGTGGCAAGAAACTCCATTGTACAGATAAGGAAACAGGTTCAGTGAGGTGAAGTCAGCTTCCTTGGATCCCAGTGACAAAACAGGGAATAGAAGCCAGGTCTCTCTGCGCCTTTATCACAGTACCAGCCTTTCTTCAATACTGTCCCACCTCAGTGCTCAAGTTCTTACAGAGCTATTGAGTCCTGGGCCTCCTCTCCCATTACCTTGGCTTATTGAAGGAGATGGATAAAAAGAAATATTGAGCATCTGATGCAATCCATGGTAAAGGGGCCCAGTATAAAACACAATGTGTGCTCATGTAATTACAGGCAGTATTATAATGGAAGCACAAGATGTCATCTCTCTGCCTTGGTACCTCATTGACGAGGTGTTTTAAAGCAATCCACAACAGCAGTGATAAATATCAGACTAATCTAACCACAACTACCAGGATCCCTGTGCCCAAACAGCACATATATCAGCTCCAATACTGAGCGTGAGCTACAATGGCCACTGACCTCACCTAAAAAGCCTGATGGCCAATGAGAGAGGTTACTCAGACACATTACAGTAAACCAGCTCATTCTCGTTTCACATGCACTGAACAAACTATGATAAGAAGGTTTGAATCCTTTTGACAGTAGAGAATTTAGGGCCTCTTTGACCTCTCTGTTCCTCAGGCTGTATATGAGGGGGTTGACCATGGGAGTCATGACTGTGTAGAAGACAGAGACCACTTTGTTCAGGTCTCTCAGTGTATCAGTTTTTGGTAGCATGTAGACAATCATTATGGTCCCATAGAAAATTGACACCACGATGAGGTGAGAGGAGTAGGTGGAAAAGGCTTTTCTCTTCCCAGAGGTGGAAGGGATTCTCAGGATGGTGGTGATGATACAGACGTATGTTGCCAGGGTTAATAGATATGGTGGGAGAGCGCATATAGCAGCCATTATGGTAGTGATAAGCTCCATCATATGTGTGTCACTGCAGGAGAGTTTTATTACTGAGATGAAGTCACAGAAAAAATGATCAATTTCATTGGGGCCGCAGAAAGTTAATTGTTGCTTTAAAAATATTGTTATGTCTATAGCCAGAGAACAACTAATCCAAGTGCCAACTGCTAGCGGGAGGCATGACCTGCCATTCATAAGGACTGCATAGTGCAGTGGTTTGCATATTGCTAAATACCTATCATAAGACATCACTGCCAGGAGATAGCACTCTGCAGCTGCCAGGAAACCAAAGAAATAATATTGTGTGAGGCAGCCACTAACAGAAATGGTTCTGTTCCCAGTCAGGAAACTGGCCAGCATCCTGGGCAGGATAGTGGAGGTGTAGCAAGTCTCCAAGCAGGACAAGTTCCCCACGAAGAAGTACATGAGGGTGTGAAGTTGCTGATCAGTCACAACTAGCACAACAATAGGATGTTCCCAGCCACCGTCACAATGTAGATGGCAAGAAATAGCAAGAAGAGAAGAATTTGCAGCTCAGGGAGATTCCCAAATCCTAGCAGGATGAAATCTGTGAGAACTGTTTGATTTCCCTGCCCTGGGTTCGCCATGAAGTGCAACTATGGGAAAGAAAACACAATTTACAATAGAATCTGAAGATGATACATTTTTATCAAGCAGCAGCATCAATGTAGTTCCATAAATATTCCATAAGGCCTCTCATCCTGTTGGTTCAGTGAAGAACCAAGACTCTGGTAGCAAATTTTCTAGTACCGCAACTTCTACTTGGATCTTTGAGTTTCCATCATCACTCTAATTGTTTCAGTGACCCAGGCAAAAGATCCAGGGTCATCCGATAGGAAACTGCATCGGCATGGTTGGATGGATAAGATGACATTTGCTTCCCTTTCCTGAATGATCTATTTTTAGTGACGCTGAGTATGAAAGATTTGTTTACCTTAAGGCTGGCATAGAAGATGATGGAACCTGTGATGTGACCACTTCACTCAGTGTTTCAGAGAGCAGGATCCTGGTTCTGCCATCTGTCTCCTATCTACACCCCTTTGATGTGTTTTAGTTGTCTCAAGGTATGTCTACTCTGCACATTATTGGCAGCAGCGTGTAAGGTATGTGTAGCTACACACCGCAGTGAAAAGCAATAATGAGACCTGCATGCTCCTGGCTGAACACCCTAGGTGTGCTGAGAACCTTGGTTTGCTTTGCCTTGTATCTCTCAGCAGAAAATGAACGTCTCTGCTAAGCCATTATTTATCCTGCAAACGCAGCAGGTGAATTCTCCCTTGAGATGTCTGCTAATGAGCATTTTAAATTACTGGAAGGAAAAGTTATTCACATGTTTTGGTTATTTGTTGCGGGTAGACAGTATGTTAATAGAATTATACTTCTTCTGGCCACAGAGGGGATGGAACAGAGAAGGAAAAGCTTCAGAACTAAAAATACTTTGTTGTTTTTGAAGCCCTAGACATAGACCAGGGCCCCTTTGTGCTAGGTGCTGTACAAACACAGAACAAAAAGATAGTTCCTACCCTAGGCCTCTCTCACTCTGGCCTGTTAAAGCTTTGTATGAAATAGTTAAAAATCCATCGGGCACAAAGAGAGAGACAGACTTACACTTGCTCTATAATGGGGCACTCATGTAGGAATTGAGGCTCCCGAAGCTCCAGTCCTCTAACTGCAGTGAATATTTAGTTATTTCATACTCCTTAGTGTCCTAGAGCTGTCCTGTGCCCTAGTGCCTGAGTGCTCTGCAAAGGCAGAGTGTGAGTATGTGGGTTACAGCAGATTGGGTCATTGCTCAAGAAGAGCAGAGTTATGGTTGTGTCCACAAGCACTTTTACTTTGTACATCCTGGTTAGGATGAAGAAGGTCCAGGGTTCCAGAAAATGGTGGGGATGGGAGCCGATGTTGGTGAAACTTGGACCTTCCCCTTCTCTTGTCTTTTAGTCAGCCAGCTTGGTGATGACCAACTTTCCTCTCAAAGTCTCTTTTTTTGAGAACCCCAAAAGGGAGTGGTGGGTGGAATAGCCCATCCCCTCATTATCTTGTCCATCAATTAGCTCTAATTTGTGATACATCAGTTTTGGTTCATTGACTTCATGTATCACGCTGTTCTCATTTACCAGGCATGACCATAAAACCATCCTTGAGTTATACCAGGGGACCTTCTTGTTTGGACTAATTCAGACTTTTGCCTCTTCTGTGCACCTTTTCCCATCAACGTTTATTGTTCTAGGTTATTGTGATTCTCTGTGAACTTTCACGCACTTCTGGCAGTTGAGCTCACAATGAGGATAAGTTCGTAAGGCCCAATGTTCACAGACCCTTTGTGAATCCAGCCTTGGTGGGATTTCTGAAAGCACTGCAGTGCCCAACACCCTTTAAAATCAGTGAGTTTTAGGAGCCTTGGTGCTTTAGGAAAACCCAGTAGGCACCTAAATACCTTTAACAATCTGTCTCTCAGTGCTCTTGAGATAACTTAAAAACCCACCTGCATCACTAAAGTGCAGTTCAGTATAACTCACCACCAGCAAACCTGAAAGTTCCAATAACTCTCCTCTTCTATATCTTTTAGATACAAATCCTTGGTGTCAATTCGCTGAATACAATATCCTGGCAATAATGGGCATAATGAATGGAGCTACCCCACACGCCACACCAGCAAATCATATACACCTTTAGCTGCAGTGACCTCAGTGGGAATCCTCCGGCGTTTAAAGGTAAGCGTGTGCTTAAATGCTTTGCTGTATTGGAGCTGGAGTGGTCAGTGCTAGGCAGGGTTCAGTCTGCTCACATTGATCGTGAGGATTCCCCACCATGGCTAGGTCACTGGCACCAGCACTTTGGACCAAACTGTGCAGGTTGTAAGTCCAGAACGGAGCTTGACGAGCGGATCTGGGAAAAGTGCTCTGTGAGGGAGACACAAGTACATACGGCAGAACTGATGCCTAAAATCATTGTGGTCATGTCCTCCCATGACGCTCATGGCATACACACAGAGAAGTGTGTATGCCCCTCAGGGCCGACATTTCCACTAGGCGATCCCACGCTGTTGCCTAGGGCAGTAGGATTTGCAGAGTGCCATTTTGCTGCCCTCAGTGGAAATTCGGCGGTGGGGGGTCCTTCCGCTCCGGGTCTTCAGCCGAAATTCAGCGGTGAGTCCTTCACTCACTCTGGGACCCACCACCAAAGTGCCTGAAAGACACGGAGTGGAAGGACCCCTCCCGCAGCTGAATGCTCAGAGGAGCAGCGCTGTCACCTAGGGTGGCAAAAACCCTGGCACCGCTTCTGATGCCACTACATACACACTTCTGTCCTTCCCTGTCACAGAGTTTCCTTATTCCACAAAAGGGCTCACTACATACAGAGAGTCAGACTCATAATTATCTCACATCAAAAGTAACGAAGTTTGAAAATCCCTGTGGTTAGCCTCCATGGCAGGAATGGTATTATTGTCACGGCCGGCTTTAGGCCGATTCCTCCAATTCCCCCAAATTAGGCCCTACACCTAAGAGGGTCCCCGCACCCAGCCAGAGTGCTGTAAGCCCCGCAGCCCCACTCCCCTGACTGGAGCTCCGGCCAGAGTGCAGCAGCCCTGTGTCCCCAGCTGGAGCGCGGCAAGACCTGGATCTTCACACACTTTGGCTTAAACATTTAATTCTGAATTTATTGACTCCTAACCACTTAATATTTTTTTTTACTGAATTCATAGGTTGAATATTTATTACTGTCCATTTGTCATTCCCTGTGATACGCTGCCATCTAGAGATCATTAGATAGGAAACATAAAACTTTGGCCTTATTTAACCTTGGCTTCCGCATAGAGCCCAATATACACCCTGACCACGCCTTTACCGGACTTCACCCTCTGTTACCCCTAGTGCCCTTTCCCATCCCTCCCCCTCGGCTGCCCCAAATGCAGGGTTCAGCACTGGCAGCCCACGGGACATTCTTGCATGTGCAGCCGGAGCTGAAGCTGGTACCATGGTTTCCTCATTTCTATTTTTAGTGAGCTAGCTAGGGTACAGCTACAGCAGCTATGTTTACAGGAGCTGCCATTCACCCCTCCCTAGCTGACAGTAGATGCCCCCCAAATGTCTATCTCTGAATTATTCACTCTGGCCTCTTTTTCTGTCAGTCAGCCACTTTTGACTTGGCCAATCAGCGTAGATTATCAGCATTCCATTGAAAAGTAAAAGACAGTTTGCTTGGATCATCCGTGTTCTTTTCAAAGCCATGAATGTGCTGATGTATTTTCACATGGACTCACTTACGCTAGGTCTCCACACAGATTTTGCACCAGTATAACTATTCTGGTTAATGGTGTGACACTGTTATAGAAATCATTACTCCAGTGCAAGCTCCAGTACGGACACAGTTAACCAATATAGAAGTCCCTTATACCACTTTAGCTTATTCCCCTTCCTGTATGGGAATGAACTATACTGATATGAGCATCTTTACATCACTATAATTGCATCCAGCCGGAGTAGATGAATGGTCGCCTCACGGTGCCCCCTGGAGGCTTCAGGGCAGCCCAGAGCACACCTCCTCACCTCAGTTTCTCTTCTTCATCCCCCAAAATAAATGCCATCTGTTGTTTTTTTCCATTCCAGTCACAATCCTCCCCATTAGGTTTCATTTAATAACTTAAAGTTCAAAACTAAACCCAGAAGTCTTCCCTCCAGCTGCATACACCCAAACTCCCCATCTGATCTGAATCCTTCCCGCCTAAGCAGGCTGCTCTCAGCTCTTCCGAGCTGGAGCAATTCACCAGTACCAGGGTTTTCCCCCTCTCGCTCTCTGAAATTTCACTTCAGCCTTCTGAGTTGGCCTCTTACTCTAGCTCCCTTCTGCCCTTCATTGGGCATTGATTCCCCTCAGCTGGGCTCCTTCTCAAATCAGGGCTGACTTGGCCCCAGGCTCTCCAGCCCAGGGCATGCAGCCCTGTCACAGGCTGGGACAGGGTGGTACAGTTAAAGTGATGCAACTCCTATGTGTACACAAACCTTGACATATTAATTCCTCACAGTGTATTTGAAGGAGATAGGTAATGGGACATATGAAAACAAAGACGACAGAAAGAGAAGACTTAGTTTAGTTCTTTTATTTCACGATGCTTTTGGTAACAGATACACTGTGTCAAGGTTCCTTCCCCATTCTGAACTTTAGGGTACAGATGTGAGGACCTGCATGGACACTTCTAAGCTTAATTACTAGCTTAGATCTGGTATCGCTGTCACCATCCATAATTTTCAGTGTCTGGATCACTCCCTTTCCCCCCAAAACTTTCCCCTCCCTGGGTAGCCTTGAGAGACTTCTTCATCAATTCCCTGGTGAGTCCAGATCCAATCCCTTGGATCTTAAAACAAGGAAAAATTAACCATCCCCCCTCCTTTCTCCCACCAATCCCTGGTGAGTCCAGATCCAATCCCTTGGATCTTAAAACAAGGAACAATTAACCATCCCCCTTCCTTTCTCCCACCAATCCCTGGTGAGTCCAGATCAAATCCCCTTGGATCTAAAAACAAGGAAAAATCAACCAGGTATTAAGAAAAAGACTTTTAATTAAAGAAAAGAAAAGTAAAAGAAAACCCTCTGGGAGAGATTAGCATACCAGCTACTCTCACAGACAACAGATTCAAAACACAGAGGATGTTCCCCTGGGCACAAATTTAGTTACATACAAAAAAAAAATAACCAAATACCCAATTTGATTCTACCTCTAATTGCATAAGACAGGTTACAAAGAAATAAACATAAACCTATTTATTCCTTTCTAAAACTTACCACTCTGATAAGAAGCTGGTTCCTTAATCTTTTTCACTCTGGCTGAAACTGAAACTCTCAACAAAGGGAAAACTTCCCTCCTTCCTTTTGAAACATCTTGTTCCTCTGTTGGTTCCTCTGGTCAGGTGTTAGCTAGGCTAGGTGAACTTTTTAACCCTTTACAGGTAAAAGGGGCATTAACTCTTAACCATCTGTTTATGACACATGGTTATTAGAGTCACTGAGAAAATGGTAAAACATGAGAAGGAAGTGGTGGAAAACATCGCCTGGGAGTTGAAGGAATTCTCAGGACATTGGTTTGGGTCTAAATATACAGGCTGTGTTTTCCCATAAGAGGCTGATCTTAGGTGCCCAAATTCTATGGACAGCTAATGGGAGTTGGACACCTCACACCGTTAGGTGCCTTTGTCAATTACAACTGGACATGGTGAAGTGGACAGTGCACTGGACTAGGACTCTGGATAGCTGATTTCTTTTCCTGTCCCTGCCACTTGCCCAGTGAGTGAGTCTGGGCAGGTCACGTCACATCTTTCTGCCTTCATTTCCCTGCTATAATGTGAGGATAAGAATGTGGAGCTAGGGCTAGAGTCACAAAGCTTCCCCTTTAAGCCTCTGAATCACAGAGTCTGGCCCCCTGGGATTCACACAACCCTGCTCAGTTGCCGGCAAACCCTGTAGGCAGCTAAGTGTTTGCAGTAAAAGGGTTGTAGGCCCCTATGTCTCTGCCTCTGGACATGCCCCCTGCAGCCCTACACCAGGCACCCGGTCTCCAAAGCCCCAGAGTGATGTATGGACCCAGAGGAGATAGGAGTTCCCCTGCCTGACTCACCTGCTGGGCCCGATCTGGCAAGCGAGGTGGCCAGAAGCTTTTGAAAATCCCACTGGGCACCCAAGTATCTTGAAACACTGGCCTTAAATCATTGTTGAAAATGGGCAAATAAGCGGCCTGGGCTGGTGTCCTGTGTTCTGTGGCACAGGTTAGAGGGTTTCCTTTTGCTTTTCTCTTCCTTTGGAAAGAAGCCTGGGGATGAAAGACACTAAGTCTTGGTCTGCACTATAAGTTTAGGTCAAATTTAGCTGTGTTAAATTGAATTAGCCCTGCACCCATCCACACAATGAAGCCATTTACTTTGACATAAAGGGCTCTTAAAATTGATTTCTGTATTCCTCTCTGAGGAAGGGAGTAGTGCTGAAATGGACATTGCTGGTTCAAATTAGGGTTAGTGTGGATGCAATTTGAGAGTATTGGCCTCCCAGAGCTATCCCACAGTGCACCATTGTGACCGCTCTGGACAGCAATTTGAACTCGGATGCGCTGGCCAGGTAGACAGGAAAAGCCCCTTGAAATTTTGAATTTCATTTCCTGTTTGCTCAGTGTGGAGAGCTGAGCAGTACAGGTGACCATGCAGGGCTGATTAGCATGGGTAACCATGCAGTCTGAGAATCGAAAAAGATCTCTAGCATGGACCGTACGGAAGGTACTGGATCTGATCGCTGTATGGGGAGATGATCCCATACTAGCAGAACTAAGTTCCAAAAGATGGAATGACAAAACATTTGAAAAAATCTCCAAGGGCATGATGGAAAGAGGCCACAATAGGGACTCACTACAGTGCCTCATGAAAGTTAAGGAGCTCAGACAAGTGTGCCAGAAAATCAAAAATGCAAATGGACGCTCTGGTGCAGAGCCGCAGACATGCTATTTCTACGCTGACTTGCATGCAATTCTAGGGGAGGGCTACCACCACTACTCCATCCCTGACCGTGGATTCTGAGGAGGAGGTAATCTTAGCCATGCCTGAGGATTCTGCGGACAGGGAAGATGAGGAGGAGGAGAAGGAAGATGAGCTTGAGGAGAGCACACAGCACACCGTTCTCCCCAACAGCCAGGATCTTTTTCTCACCATGACTGTAATCCCCGACCATGAAGCTGGAGAAGGGACCTCTGGTGATTGTACCTTTGTAAATATAAAACATGGTTTAAAAGCAAGTGTTTTTAATGATTAATTTGCCCTGAGGACTTGGGATGCATTTGCAGCCAGTACAGCTACTGGAAAAGTCTGTTAATGTGTCTGGGGAAGGAGTGGAAATCCTCCAGGGACATCTCCATGAAGCTCTCCTGGAGATACTCCAAATACCTTTGCAGAAGGTTTCTGGGGAGGGCAGCCTTATTCCATCCTCCATGGTAGGACACTTTGCCATGCCATGATAGTAGCAAGTAATCTGGTATCACTGCATGACAAAGCTTGACACTGTATGGTGCTGGTGTTTGCTGGCATTCAAGCAACATCTGTTCTTTATCTTGCTGTGTTACCCTCAGGAGAGTGATGTTGTTCATGGTAATCCTGTTGAAATACAGGAATTTAATTAAGGGGACAGAGGTGAGTGTTCCTACTGGGCTGTTTGCCTGTAGCTGAAAAGAAATCCTCCCTGCAGTTAGCCAAACGGTGGGTGGGGGATGGGGGCATTGGTGCTGAGCTGTTCGCATTTCTGTAGCAGGGATCTTCCCTGATACCAGCCATGCAGTGGGGGGAGGGGTAAAGTGATCATCCCAGAGAACTGGAGGGGGGGTAGTTTGGTTTCTGCTGCTACACGTTAAGATGAAAACCGCAGCACTCAATGAGCTTTGCTTGGTATGGAAAAGGAGGGCGCTGCTTTTATGAAGGTTGCAGAAGCCGAAAGACAATGGCTTACCATGGCCACATACAAGCCAAATTCTGTTGCCTGGACCTTTATCTGTGATCTCTGACACCAAAGCCACAGGCACTCAACATTAAGATGCAAAATGCAACCTTGTACTGAAATCACATGTGCTATGTAATGCGAATAGTGTTGTTCACCGTGAAAGAGTATACCCATTGTTCTGTAAAATGTATCTTTTTAAATACTTCTTTCCCTTTTTTCTCTCCCTCATGCAGCTGTAAATTTTTCAAGCCTCCCTCCTCCATCCCGAAGTCTCTCAGATAAGGTGGTAAAAAAAGATGCATGCTGTCATAAGAAGTTAATTTTCTCTCTGTGTTCGGATTACTTTCTATCTCAGGAAGAGTTTGGGAGGGGAGAGAGAAAGAGGGAAGAAGGTGAATTTTCCTCTCTGTTTTAAGATTCAAGGAGTTTGAATCACAGTGATCTTCCAGGGTAACCCAGGGAGAGGAAGCCTGGGAGAGGCAATGGCGAGGGAAAGGGTTTATGTTCTTTGTGTTAAGATCCAGAAGGTCTGGGTCTTGGGGGTCCCTGGGCAAGGTTTTGTGGGGACCAGAGTGTACCAGGCACTGGAATTCCTGGTTGGTGGCAGCGCTACAAGTACTAAGCTGGTAATTGAGCTTAGAGGAATTCATGCTGGTACCCCATCTTTTGGATGCTAAGGTTCAGATTGGGGAATTATACCATGACATGGTGTGCAGCATGTGGGATAGATAGATAAGATAGAATCCAAAAGCCAGTGAGGTTTTATTTCTCTCCCTGCTAGCTATCTGCAGGCAGACTGAGGTTTGGGATTAGAAGCAAAAGCCAGTAGGATTTTTTTCTTTCACTTTCCCTGCTAGCTGTGTGTAAAGCAGGCTAGAGGAGATTGTTTTTAAAAGCAAAGGTCTGCAAGTTTTTTTGGTCTCTCCCTTCTGAGTACTCTGAAGGCAAAGGCATTAGGGTTTAACAAGGATCTTTGTTAAACGAAGGGACTCCAGTTGTGAGTCACCATACACCAGCAAAACACATTTGCAAATGAATGGTTTTTTTCTTTCTAACTCTGTCGGGAATAACTAGGTAGAAGGAGTTAAAAAAAAGACTCTGTTGCTAAGTAACCTGAAGAAGACAACAGAAAAGCAGCATTTCAGACAGTAAACAGCAGAGGGTCCCCCCACACAAGAAAGCAGAAACCATGACTACCAAGGACACCCTGAAACAGGAACGGGCAAAACTGGAGGCAGAGGGACAAATCAAAGACGCAGACCACAAGCGAGACATGGAAAGAAACAAAACTAGAAATAAAACAAAGAGATGGAACTGAGAGAAAAAGAAATGGAGCTAAGAGAAAGAGAGGTGGCCCACAAAAGAGAACAAGAAAACAAAGAGGCTGCTCACAGGAGAGAGCTGGAGATAAAAGGGAGTGGGAAAGAGAGAGGGAAAAAGAGAAAGCATGAACTGGAATTAACACAGGCTAAGCTGAAGAACACAGCCGATCCTAGCCACCCTTCTCCAGTTATTGTTCCACATCCCAAGAAATTTCCCACTTACAAGGCAGATGATGACACTGAGGCCTTCCTAGAAAATTTTGAAAGGACCTGCCATGGGTACAGCATCACTGAAGACCAGTACATGATAGAGCTGAGGCCACTGCTCAGTGGACCCCTAGCAGAGGTGGCAGCTGAAATGCCTAAGGAGAACATGAACGATTATAAACTTTTTCAAACCAAGGCCAGAATCAGAATGCGGCTAACACCTGAGCATGCCCATCGGAGGTTCAGAGCCCTAAGGTGGAAACCTGATGTGTCATTCACCCGACATGCCTACAACATTGGAAAGAATTATAATGCCTGGATATCAGGAGCCAACGTTAAATCTCTGGACGACATGCACCTCCTAATACAATTGGAGCAGTTCTTAGAGGGTGTTCCTGAGGAGAAAAAAAGGTACATCCTAGATGGAAAGCCCAAAACAGTAACTGAGGCTGGGGAGATTGGAGCCAGATAGGTGGAAGAGGCAGGAAAGAGAAGAGCTACTATCAAGGGGAGCAAATACCACAGGGGTCACACCGACAAACACTATACTCGAGGGCAACCCAAGACCCCACCTACAACCCAAGGAAAGCCGCCGACACCCTATTCTCTCACCTCACCAATCTAAAGTAACCCACCTTGGCCCAGTGATCAGTCAGCTGGGCGATGCTTTAAATGTAGTGAACTGGGACATATAAAGGCCAACTGCCCAAAGAACCCCAACCAAGTGCAGTTCATTACACCACCATCACATCAAAGATCCCCAGGCCCAGATGCCTCTCAAATACCATTGGAGTGAAGGGAAACTTTGAGAGTGGGTGGAAAGAAGGTTATCGCGTGGAGAGACGCAGGACCACAAGTGTCAGCTATCCACCAATCCTTAGTGGACCCCAAATTCATCAACCCAAAGGCCCAAGTGACAATTTACCCTTTCACGTCACAAGCTGTAGACTTACCTACTGCTGAACTGCCTGTCCAGTACAAAGGCTGGTCAGGAATGTGGACTTTTGCAGTCTACGACAATTATCACATCCCCATGCTACTGGGGGAAGACATGGCCAACCAGGTAAAGCAGGCCAAGAGAGTGGGAATGGTTACATGCAGCCAAGCTAGCCAAGCTTCCAGACCCATCCTTGTTCCTGAGCCATTCACAGGGGCCCTGTCTGTGTTAGCAGAGACCCAGATCCCCTGCCAACGACTGCAACAGCCACAGTACTTCTAGTCCGAGACCTGGACCTGGAAACGCAACCAGCACCAGAACCATTGCCAGCACTGACGCCAGTGCTTGCAAACGCATCTTCAACCCCAACGCCAGAGGGCACCAGCGAGCCTGAACTGGCAGAAGCAGCAGACAACCATTCCCAAGAGGCTCGGCCAGAGCTTGAAATACCACCTGGTGCACCAGCGAAGAGCGGTTCACCAGCCACAAAAACAACCCCATCGCCTACATCGCTTCCCAAAGGACCAAGCCCAAGTCCACAGTCTAAGGGAGAACTACAGTCTCCAGCCTCCAGGAAACAGTTCCAGACTGAGCAGGAAGCAGATGACAGCCTCCAGAAAGCTTGGACAGCGGCACAGAGCACCCCACCACCTCTCAGCTCTTCTAATTGATCCCGGTTTGTTATAGAACAAGGACTTTTATACAAGGAGACTCTTTCTGGTGGACATCCGGGAAGACAGGCATCCACAAACAGTTGGTGGTTCCAACTAAATATCGGGGGAAGCTCTTAAGCTTAGCCCATGATCATCCCAGTGACCATGCTGGAGTGAACAGAACCAAAGACAGGTTGGGGAAGTCCTTCCACTGGGAGGGGATGGGCAAGGACATTGCCAATTATGTCTGGTCTTGTGAGGTGTGCCAAAAAGTGGGAAAGCCCCAACACCAGGTCAAGGCCCCTCTCCAGCCACTCACCATAATTGAGGTCCCGTTTCAGCAAGTAGCTGTGGATATTCTGGGTCCTTTCCCAAAAAAGACACCCAGAGGAAAGCAGTACATACTGACTTTAGTGGACTTTGCTACCCGATGGCCGGAAGCAGTAGCTCTAGGCAACACCAGGGCTAAAACTGTGTGCCAGGCCCTAACAGACATTTTTGCCAGGGTAGGTTGGCCCTCCGACATCCTTACTGATTCAGGGACTAATTTCCTGGCCGGGACCATGAAAGAACTGTGGGAGACTCATGGGGTGAATCACTTAGTTGCCACCCCGTACCACCATCAAACCAATGGCCTGGTGGAAAAATTTAATGGAACTTTGGGGGCCATGATACGTAAATTTGTGAATGAACACTCCAATGACTGGGACCTAGTGTTGCAGCAGTTGCTTTTTGCTTACAGGGCTGTACCACATCCCAATTTAGGGTTTTCACCATTTGAGCTTGTGTATGGCCACGAGGTTAAAGGGCCACTACAGTTGGTGAAGCAGCAATGGGAGGGGTTTACACTCTCTCTAGGAATTAACATTCTGGACTTTGTAAGCAACCTAGAAAACATCCTCCGACACTCTTTAGCCCTAGCTAAAGAAAACCTAAAGGATGCTCAAAAAGAGCAAAAGGCCTGCTATGATAGACATACCAGAAAGCATTCTTTCAAGGTAGGAGACCAGGTTATGGTCTTGAAGGCGCAACAGGCCCATAAAATGGAAGCATCATGGGAAGGGCCATTCACAGTCCAAAAGTGCCTAGGAGCTGTTAACTACCTCATAACATTTCCCAATTCCTCCCTAAAGCCATGAGTGTACCACATTAATTCTCTCAAGCCCTTTTATTCTAGAGACTTACAGGTTTGTCAGTTTACAGCCCAGGGAGGAGATGATGCTGAGTGGCCTGACGATGTCTACTACAAAGGGAAAAGTAACGGTGGCGTGAAAGAGGCAAACCTCTCCACAACCTGGGAACATCTGCAGCGGTAACAGATCAAGGAGTTGATACACTCTCCCATGAAAGTTTCTCAAAATCAACTGGTTAAAAATTGTCCTTACAATGTGAAGAATCTTGTAGTTTTACATAACTAGTGGCATATGTAAGGGTGCATGTGTTTATTGATCTGTTTATTCTAGAGTTCTAGGGAGAAATCACTGCCAGTGTGGTTCCACACTATCAGCAATTTGGGGGGCGTGTCATAAACAGATAGTTAAGGGTTAATAGAACAGAAGTACTTCATGTCTCTTTTGCCTGTAAAGGGTTAACACAGTTCAGTGAGCCTGGCTGTCACCTGACCAGAGGGCCAATCAGGGGACAGGATACTTTCAAATCTTGAGGGAGGGAAGTTTTTTGTGTGCTGTTAGTTTTTGGTGGTTGTTCTCTCTGAGTTCTGAGAGTGACCAGACGTGCAACCAGGTTTCTCTCCAATCTTCCTGATACAGGTTCTTGTAGATTTAAAATAGTAAGTACTAGGTGATCAGGTGAGTTAGGCTTATGTTTGTTTTCTTTATTTGCAAATGTGTATTTGGCTGGGAGGAGTTCAAATGTGTATTTGGCTGAAAGGATTTTAATTTATACTTGTATACTTAGGCTGGGAGAGTATTCCTAGTGTCTATAGCCGAAAGACCCTGTAACATATTCCATCTTAAATTTACAAAGATAATGTTTACTGTTTTTCTTTCTTTAATTAAAAGCTTTTCTTATTTAAGAACCTGATTTTTTTTTTATTCTGGTGAAACCACAGGGGACTGGGTCTGGATTCACCAGGGAATTGGTGGGGAGAAAGGAGGGAAGGGAGAGACAGAGGTTTATTTTCTCTCTGTGTTAGGATATCTCTCTCTCTCTCTCTCTCTCTCAGGGAGAGTCTGGGAGGAGGAGAGAGAAGGAAGGGGGAAGGTGGATTTTCCTTTCTGTTTTAAGATTCAACGAGTTTGAATCACAGTGATCTTCCAGGGTAACCCAGGGAGGGGAAGTCTGGGAGAGGCAACGGTGAGGGAAAGGGTTTACTTTCCTTGTGTTAAGATCCAGAGGGTCTGGGTCTTGGGGGTCCCTGGGAAAGGTTTTGGGGGGATTAGAGTGTACCAGGGACTGGAATTCCTGGTTGGTGGCAACGCTACAAGTACTAAGCTGGTAATTGAGCTTAGAGGAATTCATGCTTGTACCCCACCTTTTGGACGCTAAGGTTCAGAGTGGGGGATTATACCATGACACATGCGTGATGAAATGTTCTCTGAGATCATGCAGTCGACCCTCAATGAAAGAGCTTATTTGAATGAGTGCAAGGACACAGTATCACAGTACAGAAAAACGGCCAATGAACATGAGGACAGGAGGGACGCTTGAGATGAGAGGTGGCAGCAGGAAGTTCAGAGGAGGCAGGAGGCAGCACTGGGGCTACTGTGGGATCAAACAGACATTCTCTGGCATCTGGTGAAGCTTCAGGAATGGCAGCAGGATCAGAGAGTGCCTCTTCAGCCCCTGTTTAACTGCCCTTCCACTTCCCCAAGTTTCATAGCCTCCTCAGCCAGATGCCCAAGAACACAGGGTAGGGGGGGAGGCTCCGTGCACCCTGCCACTCCACCCCAGTGGACAGCCCAAGCAACAACTTTTGAAGAGGCCTTTTCCTTCCCTCCTCACCTCCTCCCACACCCTTGTCAGTTTTCTCCCTATTTTTATAATCAACTAATAAAGAATATATGGTTTTTAAATGATAGGGACTTTAATTCCTTTGCAAGCAAGCTGTGATTGAAGAGGGAAGGTGGGTGGCTTACAGGGAATGAGTCAATTGAGGGGGTGGGTTTTCATCAAGAAGAAACAAACAGAACTTTCACACCCTAGCCTGCCCAGTCCTGAAACTGGTTTTCAAAGCTTCTCTGATGTACAGTGCTTCCTGGTGTGCTCTTCTAATCGTGTCTGGCTTCACGTAATCAGTGGCCAGGCAATTTATTAACTTCCTACCCTGCCGTAAGCATCTCCCCCTTACTCTCACAGAGATTGTGGAGCACACAGAAAGCTGCAATAACAATAGGAATATTGGTTTGGCTGAGGTCTGAGCAAGTTAGTAACGTGCGCCAGTGTCCCTTTAAATGTCCAAATGCACATTCTACACCATTCTGCACTTGCTCAGCCTGTAGTTGAACAGCCCCTGACTGCTGTCCAGGCTACCTGTGTATGGTTTCAAGAGTCATGGCATTAAGGGGTAGGCTGGGTCCCCAAGGATAACTATAGGCATGTCAACATCCCTAACAGTTAATTTCTAGTCTGGGAAGTAAATCCCCTGCTGTAGCTATTTAAACAGACCGTTCTTGGCCATCCCACGTTGATGTTGGTGAAACATCCCTTGTGATCCACCAGTGCTTGCAGCACCAATGAAAAGTACCCCTTGCGGTTTATGTACTGGCTGCCCTGGTGGTCCAGTGCCAAGATAGGGACATGGGTTCCATGCATCGCCCCACCACAGTTAGGGAATCCCATTGCAGCACAGCCATCCACTATGACCTGCACATTTCCCAGAGTCACTATCTTTGGTAGCAGCTGTTCAGTGATTGTTTGGCTACTTGCATCACAGCAGCCCCCACAGTAGATTTGCCCACTCCAAATTGATTCCCAGCTGACCAGTAGCTGTCTGGCATTGCAAGCTGCTACAGGGCTATTGCCACTAGCATCTCAACTGTGAGGGATGCTCTCATCTTGGTATTCTGGAGCTTCAGGGCAGGGAAAAGTAAGTCACAAAGTTCCATGAAAGTGCCCTTACGCATGCGAAAGTTTTGTCCCATACCTGCAACACTATGCGGTCCCACTAGTCTGTGCTTGTTTCCTGGGCCCAGAATCAGCATTCCAGGGCTAGAACCTGCCCCATTAGCAGCATGATCTCGAAAGCGCTAGGGCCCGCGGTTTGAGAGAATTCTGTGTCCATGTCCTCATCACTCTTGTCGCTGCGCTGCTGTTGCCACCTCCTCTTCACCTGGTTTTCCAGGTTCTGGTTCAGCATAAACTGCACGATAATGCTCGAGGTGTTTACAATGTTCATGATTGTTGAGTTGAGCTGAGCGGGCTCCATGCTTGCCATGGTATGGCATCTGCACTGAAAAAATGCGCAAAACAATTTTCTGCTGTTGCTCTGACAGAGGGAGGGGTTATTGACAACATGGCTTACAGGGAAATAAAAACCACAAAGGCGGAGGTTTTGCATCAAGGAGAAACACAAACTGTCACACACAATGGCCCCCTCAAGGGTTGAACTCAAAAGCCTGGGTTTAGCAGGCTGTTGATTTCATGGAAGGAGCGGGGAAGCAATGAATACAAAACAAATCTGGTCTACTTCTTGTTTTGATCCACTCCATCTATCTTTTACATCTTAGGCTGGCAGCAGAGCAGTTCGACTGCTAGCCATCATCATCTCCTGGGTGCTTAGCAGAAGATGCTGCATTATGACTGCTAGCCAACATCACCTCCTGGGTGCTCGGCAGAAGATGAGAAATGACCTGGCTAAGTCACTCCCATCTCTATATGATGACGATGACTTTCAGTCCTAATGCACCATCTGCTGCCAAAAGGCAATGAGCTGCTGCTGTGTAGTCATGCAGTCTCACGTCTGTCAGCACCCAGCATACTTACAGTGACGGTCAGCTGTGCGAGATCCATGTTTCCTGTGGGATGGCGTCTGCGCAGTAACCAGGAAAAAAGGTGTGAAATGATTGTCTGCTGTTGCTTTCACAGAGGGAAAGGGGGGCTGGCAACATGTACCCAGAACCACCCGCGACAATGTTTTTTGCCCCATCAGGCATTGGGATCTCAACCCAGAATTTCAATGGGTGGGGGAGACTACAGGAACTATGGGATAGCTACCCACAATGCAACACTCTGGAAGTCGACACTAGCCTCGGTACTATGGATGCACAATGCCGAATTAATGTGCTTGGTGTGGCTGCATGCACTTGACTTTATGCAATTTGTTGCCAAAAATCAAATTCTGTAAAATTGGAGTAATCTCATAGTGTAGACATACCCTAAGAAATAAAAGTTAGCTATACAGTTGTCTAATACTGGAGTTCCATGCAGACATTGCAATCCTATATTTTTATAATGTAAGAATCACACATTTTGTGTGTGTGTATACATATATAGGGAGAGAGAGAGGGAAAGTATTCTCTCACCCTACAATGGCTGCTCAGCATTCCAGCTGAGTCCATTTTGCTGGCACCCTCTCACTGAGCACAAACTCCCACTACCCCAGTAGTACTCATCTGTGGCATCTTATAAAGGTCCTAAAAAGAATGGAGTCATAGGATTAGAGAGGTCTATCTGTGTCCATGTTCTCCCATGGCTATGATTCTGAAATGCATGACAGGAAGCCCAGTGAAGCTAATGGCAACACAACTATAGACTACAGCACGTTTCGATTCAGTCCGCAAACCAGCCCAGGATACATCTATTTGATTTTAACCTACAGAAACTAATCAATTAGCATCATCCAAACATGAACTTCCTGCTAGCTTTCCTCAGAGCCTCCTTGACCTCTTTGTTTCTAAGGCTGTAGATCAGGGGATTGACCAGAGGGGTCAGGACAGTGTAGACGATGGAGAGAACTTTCTTGAAGTCTCTCAGTGTGTTGGTTGTTGGGAACATATAGACAATCAATAGAGTTCCATAAAAAATGGAAACCACAATGAGGTGGGAGGAGCAGGTGGAAAAGGCCTTTTCCCTCCCCGTGGTGGAAGGGATTCTTAGGATGGTCACAATGATGCAGATGTAGGACATCAAGTTAAGTAGGATTGGGACCACTAAGAAAATCAAGCATAGTGTGAAAAGCAAGATTTCCATCAGCTGAGGATCATTGCAGGAAAGCTTTATCAGGGGGATAAGATCACAAAAGAAATGGTCAATACCATTCGAGCCACAGAAAGTTAACTGGAATATTAACAAAGTTATTATGCCACTACATAGGAAGCCACCTGTCCAAGAGCCACCTGAAAGCTGGAGGTATAACCTGCCACTCATAAGGGTTGCATAGTGCATTGGATTGCATATCACTAGATACCTATCATAAGACATCACTGATAAGAGAAGACATTCCGTGGAAACCATAGAACTAAAGAAAAAATATTGTGTGAGACACCCATTAAATGAAATGGTTCTGTCCTCAGTCAGGAGACTGACCAGAAAGCTGGGCATGATGATTGAAGTGTAATAGGTCTCCAAGCAGGACAAGTTTCCTAGAAAGAAATACATCGGGGTGTGAAGGTGCTGAACAGTCACAACGAGCACTGCGATGAAGATGTTCCCAGTCATGGTTGCAATGTAGATCACTATAAACAGCAGGAAAAGAAGGATTTGAAGTTCAGGGAGAGTGCTGAATCCCAGGAGGTTGAATTCTGTGATGGACGTTTGATTTTCCTGTTCTGGGTTCATCATGGGTTGTGTCTACAGGAATGGAATTCAGGCTGGGATATAAATGAGGAACATTCACTCAATAAAACGTCAGCATTGTTTTCATTGTCCCACAGCTGATTAACAGAACAATACCTGAGTAGAGAGTGGAAGTTAAGGGAGGGGAAATGGGGAAAATGCCATCTCACTTGACACCAGGGACAGATTTGATATCTGATCAGGCTGCAGGTTAAACAAAATGTTAATCTCTCTGGAAACCTGTGTAGTAACTGGACAGACCACACCAAACACCCAAATACTGTGGTGATGGGGCTCATGTACAACAGTACAGGAACACAGATAGATATTGGTTCCAACAGTCACACCTTTCACTTCCTGGTGTATCGGAACAGTGTCCTTTGAGAGGTTGCAGTTCTACTGCTGAAATGGGTCAGGATTTTTTATTTTAGTGGAAGCCACAAGAAAGAAGCAAACCAAGTAAATAAGACTGGGATTTGTAGTGTTTGAGTGGCTAACTCCAAGTGAATTGCAATGGAAATGGGCAGCCTAACTCTATTAGCACCCTGTTTTATCCTAAACAGACAAATATCTGTCGTTCCCAGGACAATATTTCATTGTCCTGCAGTAGGAAACTCTACACAATCTCCATTAAAAATAAATAAACAAAAAATCCTCTACCTAGGCACTACCATTACAGCTCAGAATTTATCCTCTATTGCAAGAAAAAATTCTGTATAACATTTGAAATTTTTTTTAAAAAATGTGCTATTTTCATATTATGAGAGCGATGTGGAACCCATATTTCCCTTTTATTGGCAACTCTCTGATTTCAAAATGTTGGTTTTCATTACAATTTTGACTTTTTTAAAATCTATTTTTATTTTTATTTCTTGATTTTCATTTTATATTATTTTTATTTAATATTTGTATTGTATTTTGTTTGATACAGTAATTATATTAGTACAATTATTTACATTTTCTAATTTTATTTTTCAGTCATTTTATAAATATATAACAACTTTTTTTCCTAAACAAACTTTTGTAGAAATTGGTGTGTTCCCATTGAACGTTGTGATCACAAAGAGTCGATTTTTGATGCAAAAGTGCTCCATCAGAATTTATTTTCAGGTCTACATTTTATTCTTTTCTTCTTTAACATTGGTTAAAAACATTAATTCTATCTGTCTCGTTTTGTTTGTGGCTGTCTAGTCTGCCATTACTAACCCTTATTAACTGCTAAGTGAGGACCTGATCCTACCCAGTGCTAATTTTACAAACTGGAATAATTCTGTTCAGTCTGAGCCTTCTCTTACTGAAGTCAAAGATAAAATTGCCACTGACTTCAACAAGGTGACCAAGTGTGAAAAATCAGGATGAGGGTGGGGGGTAACAGGAGCCTATATAGGAAAAATACCCAAAAATTGGGACTGTCTCTATAAAATCAGGACATCTGGTCACCCTAGACTTCAAGGATGGGATCTTTTGATTTCAACACGTTGACACTGGTAGCTCGGCTCACCAGGTTTCAGTTTCAATCGCTAGACCTCGGTAAATGTCACCGAGACACTGAAATCAACAGAAACGATTGGTTGCAGCCTCCCCCTCACCATGTGCCGGCAGAGATGAGAGTCTCAGGCCCCGTGGTCAGGCAGGGACCCTTCGCACCAAACTGTCACTGGGGTGAGCGAGTGGAGCAGTGACAGCCAAGCTGCACAGAGCTCCCTGCACAGCTGCGGGGCTGGGGACACCCATCCCTGGTGTCAGGTGCAAGCATGGGGCAGGCTGCGGTCCTGGCAGGACAGAGCCAGAGATCCCACCCAGGCTGGGCTGCGAGGAGAAGGAAGAGTCTGTGGCTGTCAGGGAGGCCACCCCAGTGCTGGATGGCTTCTGCCCATCGAGGGAGCCATTTGGGGAGGGCTCCCCAGGAGCTGGAGGCTCATAGACTCATAGACTGTAGGACTGGAAGGGACCTCGAGAGGTCATCGAGTCCAGTCCCCTGCCCTCATGGCAGGACCAAATACTATCTACACCATCCCTAATAGACATTTATCTAATCTACTCTTGAATAACTCCAGAGATGGAGATTCCACAACTTCCCTAGGCAATCTATTCCACTGTTTAACTACCCTGACAGTTAGGAACTTTTTCCTAATGTCCAACCTAAACCTCCCTTGCTGCACTTTAAGCCCATTGCTTCTTGTTCTATCATTGGAGGCTAAGGTGAAAAAGTTCTCTCCCTCTTCCTGATGACACCCTTTTAGATACCTGAAAACTTCTATCATGTCCCCTCTCAGTCTTCTCTTTTCCAAACTAAACAAACCCAATTCCTTCAGCCTTCCTTCATAGGTCATGTTCTCAAGACCTTTGATCATTCTCGTTGCTCTTCTCTGGACCCTCTCCAGTTTCTCCACATCTTTCTTGAAATGCGGTCCCCAGAACTGGACACAATACTCCAGTTGAGGCCTAACCAGTGCAGAGTAAAGCGGAAGAATGACTTCTCATGTCTAGTTTACAACACACCTGTTAATGCATCCCAGAATCACATTTGCTTTTTTTGCAACAGTATCACACTGTTGACTCATATTAAGCTTGCGGTCCACTATGACCCCTAGATCTCTTTCTGCCATACTCCTTCCTAGACAGTCTCTTCCCATTCTGTATGTGTGAAACTGATTGTTCCTTCCTAAGTGGAGCACTTTGCATTTATCTTTATTGAACTTCATCCTGTTTACCTCAGACCATTTCTCCAATTTGTCCAGATCGTTTTGAATTTTGACCCTGTCCTCCAAAGCAGTTGCAATCCCTCCCAGTTTGGTATCATCCGCAAACTTAATAAGCGTACTTTCTATGCCAACATCTAAATCGTTGATGAAGATATTGAACAGAGCTGGTCCCAAAACAGACCCCTGCAGAACCCCACTTGTTATACCTTTCCAGCAGGATTGGGAGCCATTAATAACTACTCTCTGAGTACGGTTATCCAGCCAGTTACGCACCCACCTTATAGTAGCCCCATCTAAATTGTACTTTCCTAGTTTATCTATAAGAATATCATGTGAGACCGTATCAAATACCTTACTAAAGTCTAGGTATATCACATCCACCGCTTCTCCCTTATCCACAAGGCTCGTTATCCTATCAAAGAATGCTGTCAGATTAGTTTGACACGATTTGTTCTTTACAAATCCATGCTGGCTATTCCCTATCACCTTACAACCTTCCAAGTGTTTGCAGATGATTTCTTTAATTATCTGCTCCATTATCTTCCCTGGCACAGAAGTTAAACTAACTGGCCTGTAGTTTCCTGGGTTGTTTTTATTTCCCTTTTTATAGATGGGCACTATATTTGCCCCCTTCCAGTCTTCTGGAATCTCCCCCGTCTCCCATGATTTCCCAAAGATAATAGCTAGAGGCTCAGATACCGCCTCTATTAACTCCTTGAGTATTCTAGGATGCATTTCATCAGGCCCTGGTGACTTGCAGGCATCTAACCTTTCTAAGTGATTGTTTACTTGCTCTTTTTTTATTTTATCTTCTAAACCTACCCTTTTCCAGTAAGCATTCACTATCATAGAATCATAGACTATTAGGGTTGGAAGGGACCTCAGGAGGTCATCTAGTCCAACCCCCTGCTCCAAGCAGGACCAATCCCTAGTTTTTTACCCCAGTTCCCTTAATGGCCCCCTCAGGGATTGAACTCACAACCCTGGGTTTAGTAGGCCAATGCTCAAACCCCTGAGCTATCCCTCCCCCCCCAATATATTAGACATTCCCTCAGACTTCTCAGTGAAGACTGAAACGAAGAAATCATTAAGCATCTCTGCCATTTCCAAGTCTCCTGTTACAGTTTCCCCCTCCTCACTGAGCAGTGGGCCTACCCTGTCCTTGGTCTGCCTCTTGCTTCTAATGTATTGATAAAAAGTCTTCTTGTTTCCCTTTATTCCCATAGCTAGTTTGTGCTCATTTTGTGCCTTTGCCTTTCTAATCTTGCCTCTGTATTCCTGTGTTATTTGCCTATATTCGTCCTTTGTAATCTGATCTAGTTTCCATTTTTTATATGACGCCTTTTTATTTTGTAGGTCACGCAAGATCTCGTGGTTAAGCCAAGGTGGTCTTTTGCCACATTTTCTATCTTTCCTAACCATCGGAATAGCTTGCTTTTGGGCCCTTAATAGCATCCCTTTGAAAAACTGCCAACTCTCCTCAGTTGTTTTTCCCCTCAGTCTTGATTCCCATGGGACCTTACCTATCAGCTTTCTGAGCTTACCAAAATCAGCCTTCCTGAAATCCATTGTCTCTATTTTGCTGTACTCCCTTCTACCCTTCCTTAGAATTGTAAACTCTATTATTTCATGATCACTTTCACCCAAGCTTCCTTCTACTTTCAAATTCTCAACGAGTTCTTCCCTATTTGTTAAAATCAAGTCTAGAATAGCTTCCCCCCAGTAGCTTTTTCAACTTTCTGAAATAAAAAGTTGTCTGCAATGCAGTCCAGGAACTTATTGGATAGTTTGTGCCCAGTGGTGTTATTTTCCCAACATATATCTGGATAGTTGAAGTCCCCCATCACCACCAAATCTTGGGCTTTGGATGATTTTGTTAGTTGTTTGAAAAAAGCCTCATCCACCTCTTCCACCTGATTAGGTGGCCTGTAGTAGACTCCCAGCACATCACCCGTGTTTTTTACCCCTTTTAGCCTAACCCAGAGACTCTCAACACTTCCGTCTCCTATGTCCATCTCTACCTCAGTCCAAGTGTGTACATTTTTAATATATAAGGCAACACCTCCTCCCTTTTTCCCCTGTCTATCCTTCCTGAGCAAACTATACCTATCCACACCAACATTCCAGTCGTGTGTATTATCCCACCAAGTTTCAGTAATGCCAACAATGTCATAGTTGTATTTATTTATTAGCACTTCCAGTTCTTCCTGCTTATTACCCATACTTCTTGCATTTGTATATAGGCATCTAAGATACTGGTTTGATCTTGTCTCCCAGCTTTGCCCTGACCCTCCTTTCTCTCTGCCATTATAGCCCATGCTCCCTCCTGTTTCCAACCCATCTCCCTGGTCTCGTTCCCCACTTACCTGTGGGTTTTGCTCACCTGTCCCCATCAAACCTAGTTTAAAGCCCTCCTTACTAGGTTAGCTCATTGTCCTCCTCCTTCCAGCCCTGGCAATGGATCTCTGCTCCACTGGGCTAGGGCAGCCACCTTCCCTGACCCTTGCACCTCGGTGGTGCAAGGAGCAACCAGTATCCTATTGCTCAGTGCTGGGCGTTACCCGAAATTGAGTCAGTTAGTAAGCTTAGGGAGGACTAATGACCTACCAGACTTTGGCAGAAAGCAGCACGTTTATTATATTGATAACTAAGCTCAAAAGAAGGGGAGAGGGGAAGGTTGTCACACTCACACTCATATACTCACACTCCCAGGACAGGCATGGCACTGGAGATGTCAGGATCCTTCAAGGTACGTGTCCCACGGCACAGTGATGGATGGTGTGATGAAGGTAAGTCTTCCCAAGGCACGATGGAATGCAACACAGTGAACCACTGGCCAGGTGGTCCTGGTGAAGGGCCTCTACGAGAGATACAAGTTTATGAATGCACTGCTGAGCACATGGCCCTTCCTCTTTTAAGGATCTGCTCCTCATGGCCTGTGACTAGAGATGACTTGGCTGCATCTGGTTGGTCACACTCCACCTCAGCCAGTGTCCATGCAATGTCCATGCACTGGGTGTGTGAGTGCTGCCTAATTAGAGTCCCAGACATCTTGTTTAACTAGGAGCTCTTCTGATCTTCCAGCTGTTTAAGCAACCCATTCATCCCACAAGCATTCCAGGAAGGAGGGGTCAGGGAAAGCCACTTCACAGATATTCAAAGAGGGAGAAAGAGAGAGAGGAGACAAGTGGCGGGCGGGGGAGAGTGTAACAAACCTTTTGAGCATACTGGTTATACAGAGCATACAGATCACTGCTGCTTCTACAACACTGGGAGCCCTTGCAGCCCCGCTGTAAGCGCTGCCTGAATCCTGACCCCACCCCCACCCCATCCCCCGCTGAATTTCCTGCAACTGTAAAAATTAAAATAGTTTAAAACGGAGGAAGGGGAGAAATTAATAAAAATCAATATTAGTAGTGAAACCTTGAGGGGGAAAGTATTCTGCCAGGCAAACTTATTGCCAATGTTTCCTCCCCTAGCACTGAGCTCAGCAGCAAATATCAGATCTACTCTACCCACAACATGTCCCTAACCCTCTCCATGCCCCAGCGAGGTCTGTGCCAGAAAGAAAAGTAAAATCATGTGTGTAGCACCTAGGAAAGCTTCAAGTGCAATGTGGGATACCCCAGTGTTTGACGAGTTTGACTTGGGAGATGTTGGTTCAACTCCTTTCTTTGTCACAAACTCTTTGTGTGACCTTCGGGCCAGATTTCAAAAGCTCTGCAGGTACTTAAAAATATACAATGGTGCCTGAGTAGGTACAGTACCTAAACACTCATGGATTTCAAATCCCACTATGGGTGTCTCTGTCTTTAGGTGCTCAAACACCTCTATAAATCTGCCCCTCTGGGCATCAGGTCCCCTTTTGTAAAGCAGGAATAGTAGCATGTCATGGGACAATGGGAGGTTGGATACATTCAGTAGAGTGAGGTGCCCAGATACCATGGTGATGGGGGCCAGATAAGGAACTAAGATAGCAGCGACCTGACAGATCTTTCCTTTTTCCAAATTCTGTTGTTTTGCTTTGGGTTGGGAGTTTGCGAGAGATCATTGCTCAGTTCCCCTTGGATTCCCATGGAATCAGTTATCTAACACAAGTATCAGAGGGGTAGTTGTGTTAGTCTGGATCTGTAAAAGCAGCAAAGAATCCTGTGGCACCTTATAGACTAACAGATGTTTTGGAGCATGAGCTTTCGTGGGTGAATACCCACTTCTTCAGATGCATGCCCTGACATGCATCTGAAGAAGTGGGTATTCACTCACGAAAGCTCATGCTCCAAAACATCTGTTAGTCTATAAGGTGCCACACGATTCTTTGCTGCTTTTATCTAACACAATTATATTGCTTCAAAAACCTTGAGCTTCAAGAAGCAGGGAGGAAAAGGCTGGTTTACCTTTAAGGTGGGTCAGTCACAAGCCATAATCTCTGTTATCACCTACTCACTCACCATTTCAGAGACCAGGATCCAGGTTATTCAGTCCATCTTTGCCTCCCACCGCATCCACGTTCTTTCATTTACCAAGTAAATAGAACATCATAACCTAGAAAAGCTACTGGGGCTCCGTTGCCATATCTGTAACTTGCCCTGTGCATCATACCCTCCACCAAAAGGGAAATATCTTCTCTGATTTGTTATATAGCCGTCTGTGGGAAGGTGCAATCTCCTGAGGCACCTCTGCTGTGGAGAATGTAACAAGCAAGGAAAAGTTGATCTTTGGTTTACTTTTAGAAAACATCAGTAGAGTCAAACTTCTAATCTCAAAGGGAAAGTCCTGGAGAGGGAAGAAACTTCTAATCCTAAAACAAATCTCTCTTTTTATTGAGTGAATGCTATGGTGACTGTCAAGAAATAATGCATGAATTCTAGATTTTACATCTGAGATTGTCAGAGCTGCCTGAGTGATTTAGACTCTGAGTTCCCATCTAATTACCTGAGGCAGCTTTGGATATTTCAGCATAGTTAGCTGAGCTTGCACTTTCTCTAAACAAACCTCCTCTTTCCCTCAAAAGCACGAAACACAGGTACCCAGTCCCCATCCAATAAGCTTACTCAATCAGTTCAGGTAACACTTTAAAAAGTGTCTAAGTGATTTCGGAGCCTAAATCTCATTTTCAAAAGTTTCTTGGGCTTAGCAGCTTAGGTCTTCACTGAAGGTCAACAGGTCTTAGGCTCCTAGCTCACTTTTGATGTTTGCTTAAGTGTTTTTGAAAATGTTGCTGGATTGTTACTCAGATAAAATGCAGGGACAACAATGTGCTTCACTCATTTAGGCTTTAGGGATTTAGAAAGTGGTAATGTTCACAATAAACATCGAACTCTCATGACATTGCTATGAGAGTTTGGCACCTAACTCCTTTAGGCTTCTTGGAAAGGTCCAGACCATGAAAGCATGAAAATTATAAAGTGCAAAGTTTCTACCCAAATCCCTGACAAGTTTCTAGTATAAGTATAGGTTTTCCCCATCCTTTCATGTATTTTTACCTGCTCCTGTGTTTTCATTCCATGCATCCGATGAACTGGGTTCTAGCCCATGAAAGCTTATGCCCAAATAAATTTGTTAGTCTCTAAGGTGCCACAAGGACTTCTTGCTGCTTTTGAAGTCTATAAGAGGGGCTCAGCGAGGGGGCTATTTGGTTGAGGGATGCCTGGAAGGAGCATTTTAACACTGAGGCACAGTAATGTGTGTTGCTGTAGTGTGCTGAGCCTGATAGTGTTTGTTTGCACTGTGCTCTGAACCTTAAAATGATTAATGTGTATCCCCGAAAAGTAACACATTGTAAATCACTTTTTAAAGTAGCACTCGGTAATCTGACCAAACTGACATTGCTGAGCACTAACACAAGACACCCACAGATGTGTGTGTACGGGAGGGGAGGTTGTGTGTGCGTGTGAGTGAGAAAGAGACAGAGCATGAGTTGGGCAAGTGTGTGTGTTGGTGGAGGGGAGGGTGTGTGTGTGTGTGAGTGTAACCCTTCTGCCCCCCGAGTTGGCAGCAATAATGGCCGGGTTCAGTATCCAGGGGTTCCATTTCAATAACGCAATGCAAAACCAGCTCTAGCCCCACCCAGTGACCGGGGACATCCCCCGGGCGCCTCTAGAAGGCAATATTTCCCCTCTCATGAGCATGGAATCTGAGTGTAGCAAAATCCTTTTATTAAAGGAGGGAAACAACGCAGCATTACGTTGGGGAAACACCATAAACAGGATTCATAGCACAAACCATGAGCAAAAGACCCACCTCCAAGTAAGTTTGGCAGTGTCCTTTTCCCCTCAGGGTCTTAAGTCCAAATCACCCCAAAGTCCAACAATCCAGAAGTCTCTGTCCCTGGTCAGTGCCACCCCAGATTTCAGAAGTTTATCTGCAGAGTTTTACCGCCCCCAGCCTGGATGGAATTGGGAGTGGGGGGCACACGGAGTGTTATGGGTACCTTACATGGGCCGAGGCCAACTGCCCACCTCTCTGTGGAGGTCTGCTGAAGCCTTCACCACAAACAGTTCTGCTCCACCAGATACTCCAGTCCGCTCCTCCAGCCGTCCCCGCAAACCGCTCTGCTCCACAAACTGTTCCATGGGCTGCTCCACCAGCTGTCCATGAACCACTCCAGCTGTCCCCACAAACTGCTCAGCTCCACTCCACTGCACTCACTTCTCCAACCATTCTGCAAATTGCTCTGCCAGCCACTTAGCAATATATCATCAGGCTCCCCCCGTAGTTAACACAGCACTCAGTGAGCTTGGCTCAGTAGCTTCAGCTCTTAGTGATTTCAGCTTGTAGTAGGGGAGCCCCACTGCTGGTGCACCCTTGGCCTAAAGTGAATTCAGCTTAGCAGCCTCTAGCTAGACTCCTAATGGAATCAAAATTAGCTTTGCTATTCAACAGTGGAGAAGGAAGACAGTGCAATTGGTGCTCCAGGCCCTCAAAAGGGGCTCATACCATCAGGTACACACATCAGTCTCCAACCTTTCTCAGTTCACCAGGTTTTGGAACTCATGTCCAGTGGTGAGCTGGGGCCAGTTCGCACCGGTTCGCAGGAACCAGTTAAATTTAGAAGCCTTTTTAGAACCGGTTGCTCCAGGACAACCAGTTCTAAAAAAGCTTTTAAATTTAATAAAGGCTCTGGTATCTGTCCACCAAGCCCCGGCCCCGGCCCCAGCTCATGCCCCTTTCTCCCTTGAACGCTCCGCCCTCCTTCTCCTCCTTCTCCCTTGCTTCCTGAGAATCAAATGTTCTCGGGAAACTTGAAACAACCAGCAGATAGGTAAGCTGGGCAGGGGGAGGGGAGGACGCAAGGAGGGCACTAGCCCAGCTTGAGGAGTCAGACCCTGCGGCACTGGTCCTGGTCCCAGCTGAACTGAGGGCGGGAGGGGGCAGTCAGGGGACAGGAAATGGCAGTGGATGTGTCAGGGGTCCCCAGAGAGGTGTCAAGGAACATCGGGGGTTGGATGGGGCACAACCCCCTCATCAGGTGAGGAAGAAGAAACCTGTTGTTAATATTTTGGCAGCTCATCACTGCTCATGTCCCTTGTCTAGCAAGTGCTACTTAGTTGATGGTGAGACTTTCTGTCATAAAATAGTTTCATAGTCGCTCATTCACATAATTAGGGTAACAACATTTTATTCCCCCTGCAGCAATAACAGAGAAACTGAGGATCTCACAGCTGTCAAAGTGACCATTTTAGGCTGCCATGGGCTATGCTAGGTGGGGTGGGTGTGCCTGTGCAAACAAGATCAGCCCTTGAAATTCTTTTCCACACTCACCATAATTCACCACCGAATGTCAGGGGAGAGCTCATCCTGACTCTGCTTACATGAGTGAGAGAGAGAAAGAGACCAAGTGTGAGTTGGGGAAGTGTGTGTGTGTTGGGGGAGGGGAGGGAGGATATGTGTGTGTGTGTGAGAGAGAAAGAGACCAAGTGTGTGTTGGGGAAGTGTGTGCGTTGGGGGAGAGTGAGTGTGCTGAATGCTGTTTCTTTAAGTATAGCACTCACTAGTCTAAACACTTGCTCAGACAGTAGCCAGAAGCAACCAATCCAGGTGCCCCCCATCCCCACACCCCAGCTCAGCAGAGATAGTACCCCGACAGGGAAGAGGGACACCCTGACATCCCTCCCTGTCTCTGCACAGCACATCTTTCTTTTCCCCACTCCTCAGCAGCATCCCACCCTGCCTGCCTGCCGCTGCGGTCCTAGTGCCAGGGAGAGCTGCATTCTGTGATCCTCTCTGAGCTCTCCCACAGCCTCCTCTCCCCACAGGCCAAGGAGACCCAGTCCCTCCCCTGTAGTCCAGGCAGGAGTGCCTTTGCAGAGAGCTGGCATGCTCAGCTAGGCAGCGATTTCAACACTTTCTGGGGCTTTGAAAGGGGAGAGGCACATATCAGTGCAGCTGGATGCAGGGCAACAGAGTTGAAAACGGTGAGCACAGCATTCAGGGTGAGCATTGTGGGATACCTCCGGAGGCCAGTTTCAGTAACGTAATGAATTTAGTATCTACTCTGACATGTCTCTGCAACTACATTAGAAAAAGCTCTAAGCCTCTCCTTGAGGTGGTATTATTTTCTTGGCAAAGAAGAAGGTTGTGTCAGTGGGAGGGGCATTGCAGTGTGCACATCACCACCATTTTGTCAACAAAAAGCTGCCTTTTGTCTACAAAACTGTGTAGTGTAGACAAGCCCTTACTCTAGCCCCGTGAGTCTCAACCTTTCCAGACTACTGTACCCCTTTCATGAGTCTGATTTGTCTTGCACACTCCAAGCTTCAAGTTTCACCTCACTTAAAGACTACTTGCGTACAAAATCAGACATAAAAATACAAAAGTGTCACAGCGCTCCAGTACTGAGAAATTGCTTCCTTTCTCATTTGGTCTGTATGAAATTTTAGTTTGTACTGACTTTGCTAGTGCTTTTTATGTAGCATGCTGTAAAACTAGACATATAGCTAAATGAGTTGATGTACCCACTGGAAGACCCCTGTGTAGCCCCAGGGATACACATATCCCAGTTGAGAGCCACTGCTGTAGTCCCCTTCAACTCTTTATTGAACATTGGCTGATTCACCTCAGGAGGGCTCCATCTCTAATCAGGGCTGGCTTGGCCCCAGGATCTCCAGCCCAAGGGCATGCGGCCCTGTCAGAGGCAAGGATACACTGGTACAGTTAGAGTGGTGCAACTTCTATGTGTAGCCAAACCTTGACACATTTATTCCTCACACTGGTTATGAACAGGGTAGATAAGGGGAGGTATGACAACAAAAACGACAGAAAGAGACTTAGTTTAATTCTTTTATAGCATGATGCTTTTGGTAGTAGATACACAGTCATTGGGGTCACCGAGAAAACGGTAAAACATGAGAAGAAACTGGTGGGAAACATCACCTGAGAGTGGAAGACATTCTCAGCGCCTTTGTTTGGCTATAAATGTACAGGCTGGGTTTTCCCATAAGAGGCTGATGTTAGGCACCCAAATTCTATCAACAGCGAATGGGAGTTTGACACCTCACACCCTTAGGTGCCTTTGTCAATTACAACTGGACATGGTGGAGCGGACAGTGCACTGGACTAGGACTCTGCATAGTTGATTTCTTTTCCTGTCCCTGCCACTAGCCCACTGAATCATTTTGGGCAGGTCACGTCATATCTTTCTGCCTTCGTTTCCCAGCTATAACGTGAGGATAACGATGTGGAACTAGGGCTAGAGTCACAAAGCTTCCACTTTAGGCCTCTGAATCACAGAGTCTGGCCCTCTGGGATTTACAAAAACCCTACACAGCTGTCAGCAAGCCCTGTAGGCAGCTAAGTGTTTGCAGTAAAAGGGGTGTAGGCTCCTATGTCTCTGCCTCTGGACATGCCCCCTGCAGCCCCACACTAGGCACCTGGATGCCAAAGCCCCAGAGTGATGCCCAGACCTGGGGGAGATAGGCATTCCCCTGCCTGACTCGGCTGCAGGGCCCAATCTGGCAGGCAAGGTGCCCAGATGCTTTTGAAAATCCCACTGGACCCAAGTATCCTGAAAAACTGGCCTAAATTGTTGCTAAAAATGGGCAAATAACAAGCCTGGACTGGTGTCCTGTGTTCTGTGGCACAAGTTAGAGAGTTTCTTTTTACTTTTCTGTTACTTTGGAAAGAAACCTGGAGATGAAATACACTAACTAACAAAAGTTAATTATACAGTTGCCTAACATTGAGTTCCATTGTGCTGTTACATCTCAATATTTTATAATGTAGGTTTTATATTTTTGTATGTGCGTGTGTGTATAGAAGTCTCTCATCCTACAATGAATGGGTGATCAACATTCTGGCTGGGTCCATTTTCCCACACCCTGTCACTGAGCACAATATTCCCTCATTGCCTGAACTTAAAACCGTCACAAGTTCAAATCACCCACCAGTCCAGTAGTACCCTCCTGTGGGATCTCACATAGACCTCTTAAAACCTGTGCCTCCATTCTTTTTTGGATCTATCTGTCTCCACTTTCTCCCAGAGCTGTGACTCTGTAAGAGCATGACATGAAGCCCAAGGAAGCTAATAGAAACATGATCCTGGACTACAGTAGGCTTTGGCACAGACCTCAAAACAGCCTGTGCCATATCTGCTTTATTTTAACCTAAGGAATGTGATCAGTTAGCATTATCCAAACATGGTTTTCCTGCACGCTTTCCTCAGGGCCTCCTTAACCTCTTTGTTTCTCAGGCTGTAGATGAGGGGATTGACCAGGGGAGTCAGGACAGTGTAGATGACAGAGAGAACTTTCTTGAAGTCTCTCACTGTGTTGGTCATTGGGAACATATAGACAATCAGTAGAGTTCCATAATATATGGTCACCACAATGAGGTGGGAGGAGCAGGTAGAAAAGGCCTTTTGCCTCCCCGTGGTAGAAGGGATTCTTAGGATGGTTGAAATGATGTAGATGTAGGACATCAAGGTAAGTAGGAATGGGACCAGTAAGAAAATAAAGCTGAGTGTGAAAGCCAACATTTCCATGAGCTGAGGATCATTGCAGGAGAGCTTTACAAGGGGGATAAGATCACAAAAGAAATGGTCAATACCATTGGGACCACAGAAAGACAACTGGGATGTTGACAGTGTTGTTATGCTACTAACTAGGAAGCCACCTATCCAAGATCCAACTGCAAGCTGGAAGCAAGACCTGCCACTCATAAGGGCTGCATAGTGCAGTGGTTTGCCTATGGCTAAATACCGATCATAAGACATCACCGATAAGAGAAGGCATTCGGTGGCAACCATAGAAGCAAAGAAATAATATTGTGTGAGACATCCACTGAATGAAATAGTTCTAACCTCAGACAGGAGACTGGCCAGCATCCTAGGTAGGATGGTGGAGGAGTAGCAGGTCTCCAAGCACGACAAGTTCCCCAGGAAGAAGTACATGGGTGTGTGAAGGTCCTGATCGACCACAATTAGCACCACAATGAGGATGTTCCCGGCCATGGTTGCAATGTAGACCACTAGAAACAACAGGAAAAGAAGGATTTTCAGTTCAGGGAGATTGCTGAATCCCAAGAGGATGAATTCTGTGATGGACGTTTCATTTCCCTGTTCTGCGTTCGCCATGGGGTGTGCCTACGGGAAAGAAAATTAACTCTGTGATATTAATGAACAACATTCATGCGATAAAATGGCAGTATTCTTTTCATCATCTCCCTCTGCTGGCTACTGGAACAATAACTGAGTGGAGAATGATGGCCAAGGGAGGGGAAATGCTATCCCTTGTTCCCTGGGACAGATTTCATCTATGAGCAGTCTGCAGGTTAAACAAAACGTTAATCTCTCTGGAAACATATGTAATAACGTGAGAGATGTCATCATGCATTCAAATACTATACTGATGGGGCCAAGATACAACATAAACACAGACAGATATTGGTTTAAATAGTCACACATTTCACCTCCCGGTGTATCAAAGCAGAACCAGATTGGACTTCCACTGGCAGAAAGGGTCAGGATTTTATATTTTAGAGGAAGCCATAACAAAGAAGCAAACCAAGCAACTTGGGCTGGTATTTGCAGTCGTTGGCCAGTCAACTTCAAGTGAATTGAACTGGAAATGAGCTGCCTAACTCTATTAAAGCAATTTAACAATTTTTACATCAGATAAATACGTGTCCTTCCCTAGGACAATATTTCATTGTCCTGCAACTGGAACATTTTGATCTCGATCAACAATTTTTTTCCCATTAAAATTGCAAATCAGAAATTTTTATCAGCTCTACATTTTCTTCTTTATCTTTGGTTAAAAAAATGTATTAATTCTCTGTCTTGCTTTGTTCATGACTCTCTAGTCTGCCACTATTAATCTTTATTAACTATAAAATAAGGACTTGATCCTGCATGGAGTTATGCATAGCATGAATTTTACAAATCGGGAATAATTTTGTTCAGTCTGAGCCTTCTCCTACTGAAGTAAAAGATAAAATTTCCACTGTCTTCTGAGATGGGGACCATTGATTTCAATGGAATTTGGACAACTAATGCCTTGAGCCTTCTTTAAAATGTGTAGCTCGATTTGGCGGATTTGATTTCAGTGGACAGACATCGGCAAACATTGAGATCAGCTAACACACTGAAATCAACAACAGAAAATATTGATTACAGGTGGTGTTAGTGCAGCCTCCCCACATGCCTTGTGCCCGCAGAGATGGGTGTCACTGGCCCTGTGGCTGTGCAGGGGTCCCTCTGCCCCCAGCTGTCTGGGGGTGAGTGAGTGAGCAGTGACAGCAGAGATGTGAGGGCTCCATGAATGGCTGAATTGCTGCTGACATCCATCCCTGCAGGCGCAAGGTGCAGGGCAGGTTGTGGTCCTGGTGGGCCAAAGAAAAGAAAACCAGCCTTGGCTGTTTTTGGATTTTGTGGTTCCTAATAATAACCAAATGAGTCAGATGCCGGCAGAATCTAGGGTCTTTGATACTTCATTCAATTCAGTTCAATTCAATTCAACAAGACTTTATTCAATGTGCACAAAGGGAAAGCCTCTGGCGCGAAAATCAGCCAGAGTCCGTCCCTCCAGTAAGTATCCCTTCCCATTGCTATTTTATATCACATGGCAGTTATGTAACAAGTTACATAACACAGACCTCTAACCAATCATATTTAACCTTTCTATATATGGATTTGTTCATCACATGCTTATACTTCTCCACTCCACGTGTTGAGCTCACTCTCCTCCCCTTGGCCTTTTCTAGAATCTTCCTAGGGTGGTGAGCCACAGCATGCTTCTTTATGCATACCTATCTTGTAAATCACATTTTGTATAAATGAACACAAGCATACCCTTCAGCTGTGAGGTGGAGAATGAGTCAATGTCTTTGGGGAAGGCCACCCCGCTGCTGGATGGCTTCTGTTCATGAATGGAGCCATTCAACTGGGGTGGCCTATGCCACGACCCGGGGCTCACCGTTCTTCTAAACTTTCTTTTTCAGAGTAACAATCCTTGTGGATAGAGGGAAGCAGTAGAGGTATGTCTTGACTCTGAAAAGGCTTTTGATGCTGTCTCGCATGACCTTCTCATAAACAAACTAAGTAAATTCAACCTAGATGGAACTATTATAAAGTGGGTGCATAACATCTTGGAAAACCATTCACAGACAGTAGCTATCAGTAGTTCACAGTTATGCTGGAAGGTCATAATGAGTGGGGTCTGGATCTGGTTCTGTTCAATATCTTCATCGATGATTTAGATAATGGCATACAGAGTACACTTATAAAGTTTGTGGATTATACCAAGCTAGGAGGGATTGCAAGTGCTTTGAAGGATAGGTTCATAATTCAAAATTATCTGGACAAACTGGAGAAATGGTCAAAAGTAAATTGAATGAAATTCAATAAGGACAAATACAAAGTACCCCACTCATGAGGGAACAATCAGTTGCACACATACAAAATGGGAAATGACTGCCTAGGAAGGAGTACTGCAGAAAGGGATCTGGGGGTCATAGAGATCACAAGCTAAATATGAGTCTACAGTGTAACACTGTTGAAAAAAAAAGCAAACATATTAGCTGGAGTGTAGTAAGCAAGACACAAGAAGTAATTCTTCCTCTCTACTCCATGCTGATTAGGCCTCAACTGGAGCATTATGTCCAGTTCTGGGTGCCACATCTTAGGAAAGATGCAGAGAAGTTGGAGAAAGTCCAGAGGAGAGCAATAAAAATGATGAAAGGACTAGAGAACATGACCCATGAAGAAAGATTGAAAAAACTGGGTTTGTTTAGTCTGGAGAAGAGAAGACAGAGGGGACATGATTTCAGTTTTCAGCTACATAAATAATTGTTGCCTGGATGAAGGAGAAAAATTGTTCTCCTTAACCTGTGAGGATAATACAAGAAGCAATGAGCTTACATTGCAGTAAGGAACACTTAGGTTGGACATTAGGAAAATTTCCTAACTGTCAGGATAGTTAAGCACTGGAATAAATTGCCAAGGGAGGTTGTGAAATCTCCATCATTGGAAATTTAAGAGCAGATTGCACAAACACCTGCCAGGAATGGTCTAGATAATACATAGTCCTGCCATGAGTGCAGGGGACTGGACTAAATGGCCTCTCAAGGGTCCCTTCCAGTTCTATAATTCTATGTTTCTCCTCCACCTAACAACACTTGCCATGGCTGTCTGATCCACTGGGTTAGAGCAGCTGCCTTCCTTTCACCTTGGTGTCCTGGACCTCTCGGCAGTGCAGAGAGCCACCTGTATCTCTGCTATCACTGCTGGGAGCCCCCAGAATCCCTGTGGTCAGCACTGCCCTAGCCCTGACCCACACCCTACCTCTCACTGAATTTTTCTGCCACAGTAAACAGTAAGAGTTAAAAATAGAAAAAAACAATAAAAAATAATATTAGTCATCAAAATTGCAAACAAATAAATAAAAAAATCCAACAAATTCTGCAAAGTCTTCTCATACCCAATGTTTCCTCCCCTAGCTCAGAGCACAAATACTGGCCATGTTGTACTCACATTATCTTGTTAACTCTCTCCATGGTCCAGCAAGGTCTGTGCCAGAAGGAAAAGTAAAATCTTGTGTGTAACACCTAGGAAAGCTTCAAGTGCAATGTGGGATACTCCAATGTTTGACGAATTCAACTTGGGAAACGGTGGTTCAATTAACTCCTTTGTCACAAACTCCTCGTCTGACCTTGAGGCTAGATTTCAAAAGCTCTGCAGGTACTTAAAAATATACAACGGTGCCTGAGTAGGTACAGTACCTAACACCTATGGATTTCAAATCTCAATATGGATGTCTCTGTTTTTAGGTGCTGAAATATCTCTATAAATCTTTACTCTGGCTGTAAGGTCCCCATCTGTAAAGCTGGGATAATAGAACCTCATGGGGTGATGGGAGGACAGCTACATTTAGTAGAGTGAGGTGCCCAGATGCCATTTTGATGGGGGGCAGAAAAGGAGCTAGGATAGCAGTGACCTAACAGGTCTTTCCTCTATCCAAATTCTGTCATTTTGCTTTGGGTTGAGAGTTTGAGAAAGATAATTGCCAATTCACCTTAGATTCTGAAGGAATTAGTTACCTAGCAAATTTACATAATTTCAAAAACCTTAAGCTTCAAGAAGCAGGGAGGAAAAGTCTGATTTACCTCTAAGGTGGGTCAGTCACAAGCCATAATCTCTGTTATCACCTACTCACTCACCATTTCAGAGACCAGGATGCAGATTATTCAGTCCATCTTCTTTGTCCGCCTCATCCACATACTTTCATGTTCCCAGTAAAATGAACATCTTAACCCAGAACACCTAGCAAGTCTCTGTTGCCATGTCTGATAAAGTGCCCTGTGCCTCATACCCTCCACCAAATGGGGAATGTCTTTCCTGATTCATTATATATCCTTCTTTGGGAAGGTGCAGTCTCCTGAGGCATGTCAGCTGTGGAGAATATAATAGGCAAGGGAAAGTTAGTATTAGATTTATTTTTAGAAAACGTCAGTAGAGTCAAACTTCTAGTCTCCAAGGGAAAGTACCAGAGAGAGAAGAAACTTCTAATCCTAAAACAAATCTCTCTTTATTGGATGAATGCTATGGTGAATGTCAAGCAATAATGCATTAACTCTAGATATTACATCAGTGATTTTCATAGATGCCTGAGTGATTTAGACACTGAATTTGCATCTATTTCCCTTAGGCAGCTTTGAAAATCTCAGCATAGTTAGCTGAACTTTCATTTTCTCTAAAAAACCTACTGGTGCCCTCAAGAGCATGAAACACATGTACCCAGTTCCCATCTAATAAGCTTACTCAATCAGTTCAGGTAAAATTTTAAAAAGTGTCTAAGTGATTTAGGGGCCTAAATCCCATTTTCAAAAGTATATTTGTTACTATGGCTGAGTAGTCTGAGCCTTCACTGAAAGTCAATAGGATTTAGTCTCCTAAGTCACTTCTGATGTTTGCTTGAGTGTTTTCGAAAAAGTTACCTGATTGCTAGTCAGATAAAATGCAAGGACAAGAAGGTGCTTTACACATTCAGGTTGGGATTATCAAAGGGGGTAATGGGCACAATAAACACCCATCTCCCATAGCATTACTATAAGAGTTTGGCACCTAACTCCCTTAGGCTTCTTGGAAAAGCCGAGACCATGGAAGCATGAAGGTCAGAGACCTGTGATTATAAAGTGCAAATAGTTTCTTCCCAAATCCCTGACAAGTTTAAGGGTTATGTGTATCCTGAATGACAAAGCAATTCTAGACATTAGAAAATCTTGTATCCTAACTAGAGATCTCTAATTGATAACCAAAAGAACAGTACTGATTCCATCTCGTAAAGGACAGTGTTATACATTCACACCAACCAATTCGTGGTCTGATTTGGGTACAGTCAATATAATCATTTCAGTTGTATATATTGCAATATATTCTGCAACTACACCCCAAAACTGTCCTTTTTCACCATGTAGTTTCTGACATACTGTCACTTCTTGCTTTGAAGGAGTTTTTGTTCCAACCCTAACAGAAGAATACAAATATGCATTTAGTTCTGAAAGCAAAACAAACTAGAAGACTGTCAGAAATGTTCTAATTATTACTTAGACTCGGTCTACATTAGTCTGTTATTTCTGAATTAGCCGAGTTAATTCCAAAAAAAAAAAATTCTGTTCACATGACCAAACCGGCTTTTTCGATTTAAAGGGCTCATTAATCCGGTTTTTGTATTCCACCTCGGCAAGTGGAATAACGCTTAAATCGAGATCGCAATCCTGGGTTAAAGGTATTGTGGACGCAATTCAGTGTTATTGGCCTCTGGAAGCTATCCAAGAATGCTCCCTTGTGACCGCTCTGGACAACACTCTCAACTCTCAACTCTGATGCACTAGCCAGGTGGGCAAGAAAAACCCCGGGAACTTTTGAATTTCATTTCCTGATTGGCCATCATCAGTACAGGTGACAGTCAGCACAGCCCACCCTCATAGGCGACCATGCAGAGTAAACCATCACAAGAGATCACACAGTCCCAGATTCATAGACGAGCTCCAGCATGGTCCAAACAGCAGGTACTGGATCTCATCGCATGTTGGGGAGACGAGTCTGTTATGGCAGAACTATGTTCCAAAAAAAGGAACACAAATACATACATTAAAGTCTCCAGGTCCAGGATGGAAAGAGGCTATCCAGGGACACAGAGCAGTGTCGTACAAAAATCAAGGAGCTCAGACAAGCATACCAAAAAGCCAGGAAGGCTAATGGGTGCTCTGGGTCACAGCCCCATACATTCCACTTCTACCATGAACTCCATGCAATTATGGGGGGTGATGCCACCACTACCTCACCACTGTCCATGGACACCTGCAAGGAGGGAGTTGCACGGAGCGAGGAGGAAGAGTCACTGGAGGATGAAGAGGAGGAAGAGGACAGTGCACAGGCGGCAAGTAGGGAATTCAATTCCCCCCCTAGCCAGGAACTATTCTTAACAGTGGAGCCAAGAGCCTACCCCCACTCCCAAGGTGACCCATAAGAAGGTACTTCTGGTGAGTGACAGCCTGATCGGAGCCACGTGGTGAGTGGGTGTCGGGAGGAGGTTGTGCGAAGTGGTCATCCCAGAGAACCCGCAGGCCCTCCTTTTATATGGCAAACCCACCAGGCATGCTTGCTATGGGAAAGGAGGCCCAGCAGTTTGAAAGCATTGAAATGAATGTAGAAGAAGCAGAACCTTGCATGCCCCTAGGCTGCCTGCAGGCTGAATTCTGTTGCCCGGCCGTGTGTAGTGGCTTACTCACACCAAAGTGTCCCCTTTGTTCTCTGAAAGGTATCTTTTAAAAGACTACCCTCCCTTTTTCTCCTCCTGCAAGTGCAAATGTTTCAACGCAGCCCCTATCTACTCTGTCTCAGAGGCTGGTCCAGTTTAGAAGGTAGAAAAAATGAACTCAGGATGCAGGGCTGCCCAGAGGATTCAGGGGGCCTTGGGCAAAGCAATTTTGGGGTCCCCTTCCAAAAAAAATTGCAATACTATGGAATACTACATTCTCATGGGGGCTTGGGGCAAATTGCCCCACTTGCCCTCCCCCCCCCCGGGCAGCCCTGTTGAGATGACATGTTCACACACTGATAGGGTTCAGCTGAATGAGTGGAGGCAAACAATTGTGGAGTCCCATAAAGCATTACAGGAACACGATGAGAGCAGGCAGGATGTTATGGTCAAGCTCATGGGGTTGCAAACTGACATGCTGCCCTGTATGGTGGATCTAATGCGGGAAAGGCAGAAAGACCACAGACTTCTCCTGCAGCCCCTATATAACCACCCTCCCTTCTCCTCCTCAAGTGCCATAGCCTCCTCAGCCAGACACCCAAGAACATGAAGGGAGAGGCTACAGGAACCCACACACTCAATCCCAGAGGATTGTCCAAGCACCAGAAAGCTGGCATATGTGAACTTTTGATTGGTTTCTGGACTTGTCTCCTTCCTCCTCCACCCCCCCAACCCAATACCCGCCTCTCTCAGTCTACCTTCTGATTTCTCTCAATGTGTTGTGCAACAAATAATAAAGAACAACTTTCAAACAATTTTAACTTTATTTCCTTTCATATATATAGAGGGCGGGTAACCTCAAGAGAAACAAACACAACTGTCACACCGTACCCTGGCCAGTCATGAAATTGACTTTCAAAGCATCTCTGATGCTAAGTGCGCCCTGCTGCGCTCTTCTAATCTCCCTGTTGTCTGGTTGTGCAAAACTGGCAGCCAGGTGAGTTGCCTCAACCTCCAACCCCACCATAAACATCTCCTCCTTACTCTCACAGATATTGTGGAGCACACAACAAGCAGCAATAATATTGGGAATATTGGTTGTGCTGAAATCTAACCAAGTCAGTAAACTGCACCAGCGCCCTTTCAAATGTCCAAAAGCACATTCTACCACCATTTTCCACTTGCTCAGCCTATAGTTGAACTGCTCCTGACTACTGTCCACGGTGACTGTGTAATGCTTCATGAGCCATGGCATTAAGGAGTAGGCTGGGTCTCCAAGGATAACGGTCAGCATTTCAACATCCCCAACAGTAACTTTCTGGTCTGGGAAGTGAGTCCCTTCCTGTAGCTGTTCAAATAGACCAGAAATCCTGAAGATGTGAGTGTCATGCACCTTTCCTGGCCATGCCACGTTGATGTCAGTGAAATGTCCCTTGTGATCCACCAGTGCTGGCAGCACCATGGAAAAGTACCCCTTGTGGTTTACGTACTGACTGCTCTGGTGTGCTGGGGCCAAGATAGGGATATGTGTTCCATCTATCGCCTCACCGCAGTTAGGGAACCCCATGGCATTAAAGCCATCCACAATGATCTGCACATTTCCCGAAGTCACTACCCTTGATAGCAATTGGTCAATGATTGTGTTGACTACTTGCAGCACTGCAGCCCCTACAGTAGGTTTGCCCACTCTAAACTGATTCCTGACTGACTGGTAGCTGTCAGTCATTGCAAGCTTCCACAGTGCTATGGCTGCTCGCTTCTCAACTGTGAGGGCTGCTCTCACTTTGGTGTCTTTGCGCTTCAGGGCAGAGGACAGCAAGTCACAAAGTTCCATGAAAGTGGCCATACACATACGAACGTTTCTCATCCACTGGACATCATCCCAGACCTGCAACACTGTGCGGTCTCATCAGTCTGTGATTTTTTCTCGGGACCAGAATCAACGTTCCACTGCATGAACCAGGCCCTATACCACCATACTCTCCCAATCACTACATGCCGTGCATCTAGAAACATTTGTGTCCATGTCCTCATCAGTTTAGTAATCACACTGTCTTCACTTCCTAGCCAGGTTTTTCAGGTACTGCACATACTGTTGGATAATGCATGAGACATGTACCATGGTTAAAACTGCAGTGGAAATCTGAGCAGGCTCCATTCCTGCCACAGTATGATGCTTGCATGGGTAATCGTGGAAAAAGGGTGCGAAATGAGTTCTTTGGTTCAAGATGGCAGATAAAAGGTGGTAAATGGTTGTCTTCTGTAGCTTTCACGGAGTCGGGAACTTCACTCGAACTTCAAGAGTGGGAGAGCAGAGTTTGCAGCACAAAATGGAGCAGAGTTTGCGGCAAAAGCTGTGCAACTCTGTTCACGAAGGCCAAAAAATGGCGGGGATTTGTTGCCATCTGTATCTTCCATGGGAACCCAAGACAGACAACATGGAAAAAGCGGAGGAAGAGGTGTGGCTCTTTTCATGGTAGCCAAAAAACGGCAGGAAATGGTTAGCTGAAAGAGTAGATAGAAAGACAAGAGAACATGCAAGGTGGTACCAGGAGACAGGCAGTGCACCATGCTGCACCATCTACTGGCAGCATTGTGTCTGCTGTAGCTTTCATGGAGAGAGGAGCAAGTGATGGCACACACCCAGAAAAACCCGTGAGAATGATTTTGCCCCATCACGCACTGGGAGCTTAACCCACAATTCCAATGGGAGGCAGAGACTGCAGGAACTGTGAGATAGCTTCCCACAGTGCACCGGTCTGACATTCGATGCTAGCCTCGGTATGTGGATGCACTCCGCCGAATTCAGGCACTTTAGTGGGGACGCACAACACCCAATGTATAAAATCGCTTCCAAAAATTCAAATAAAATAAGTTCAAATTAATTTTGTATTGTAGATGTACCCTTAGTCCTGGTTGGAGTGCAGGGGACTGGACTAGGTGGCCTATTGAGGTCCCTTCCAGTCATACTCTTCTATGAGTCTATGAATGGGAAAGATAGTTGCCTTGGATTATAGGAATTTGTTTCAAAGTCATGAATATACTGATGTATTTTCACAGGGACTCACATGAACTCTTCACCCAAATTTTGCACCAGTATAACTATTTTGGTAGTTCTGTGACTTTGTTGTGTAAATAGTTCTACAGGTACAACCTCTAGTGCAGACACAGTTTTCCTATAAAAAGGTGCCTTATACCGGTATAGTTTATTCCCCTTCCCATATGGGAATGAGCTATGCCGACATGAGCACCTTTACATCAGTATAATTGCATCCAGTCGGTGTAGATGATGAGACACCGCATGGGGCCCTGGAGGACTCAGGGTAGCCCAAAAAGCAGCCCCTCAACTCAGTTTCCCTTCTTTGTTCCCCATAGAATGGAGGAATTCCCCTAGTCTCAAGGTTTTCCCTGCAGCAGCCTCTCTCACTCTCTCAAGTCTCACTTCAGCCTCCTGAGCTGGCCTCTTACTCTAGCCTCCTTTTGCCCTTTATTGAACATTGCCCGATTCCTCTCAGCGGGGCATCTTTTCTAATCAGGGCTGGCTTGGCCCCAGGATCTCAGACTAGGGCACGTGGCCCAGTCATAGACAGGGATAGGCTGGTACAGTTAAAGTGGTGCAACTTCTATGTGTAGACAAACCTTCACACATGTATTCTTCACACTGGTTAAGAAGGGGATAAATAACAGGAGGTATGACAACAAAGACGACAGAAAGAGTAAGAGTTAGTTTAGTTCTTTTATTGCATGATGCTTTTGATAACAAACACAATTATTAGGGTCTCCTAGAAAATGGTAAAACATGAGAAGGAACTGGTGGGAAACATCATCTGAGAGTGGAAAGAATTCTCAGGGCATTGCTTTGGCTATAAATGTACAGGCTGGGTTTTACTTTAAGAGGCTGATGTTAGTCACCCAAATCCTATGCACAGTAAATGGGAGTTGGGCACCAAACCACACTTAGGTGCCACTGTCAATTACAACTGGACATGGTGGAGTGGACAGTGCACTGGACTAGGACTCTGGATAGTTGATTTCTTTTCCTGTCCCTGCCACTAGCCCACTGAGTGAGTCTGGGCAGGTAACGTCACATCTTTCTGCCTTCGTTTCCCAGCTATAACATGAGGATAAGGATGTGGAACAGGGCTAGATTCACAAAGCTTCCACTTTAGGCCTCCGAATCACAGAGTCTGGCCCTCTGGGATTTACAAAAACCCTACACAGCTGTCGGCAAACCCTGTAGGCAGCTAAGTGTTTGCAGTAAAAGGGGTGTAGGCCCCTATGTCTCTGCCTCTGGACATGCCCCCTGCAGCCCCACACTAAGCTCCCGGTCGCCAAAGCCCCAGAGTGATGTATGGACTCAGGGAAGATAGGAGTTCCCCTGCCTGACTCACCTGCTTGCCCTGATCTGGCAAGCGAGGTGCCCAGATGCTTTTGAAAATTCCACTGGGCACCGAAGTATTCTGAAAAACTGGCCCTAAATCATTGTTGAAAATAAGCAGCCTAGGTTGGTGTCCTGTGTCCTGTAGCACAGATTAGAGGGTTTCCTTTTACTTTTCTGTTACATTCCTGAAACTTGGGAATGAAAGACACTGAGAAACAAAAGTATCAGAGGGGTAGCCGTGTTAGTCTGGATCTGGAAAAACAGCAAAGAGTCCTGTGGCACCTTATAGACTAACAGACTTTTTGGAGCATGAGCTTTCGTGGGTGAATACCCACTTCCTCAGATGCATGTAGTGGAAATTTCCAGGGGCAGGTATATATATGCTAGCAAGCAAGCTGGTTCTGTAGTTGGCAAGCCATTCACAGTCTTTGTTCAATCCTGAGCTGATGGTGTCAAATTTGATGGTGTCAGCTCAGGATTGAACAAAGACTGTGAATGGCTTGCCAACTACAGAACCAGTTTCTCCTCTCTTGGTTTTCACACCTCAACTGCCAGAACAGGGCCTCATCCTCCCTGATTGAACTGACCTCATTATCTCTAGCTTGCTTGCTAGCATATATATACCTGCCCCTGGAAATTTCCACTACATGCATCTGAGGAAGTGGGTATTCACCCACGAAAGCTCATGCTCCAAAACGTTTGTCAGTCTGTAAGGTGCCACAGGACTCTTTGCTGCTTTTACAGATCCAGACTAACACGGCTACCCCTCTGATACTTGACACCATGCAAGGCACTGCATTTAGCCATGTGGAGTGGAAATCCATCAACCTCATGAAGAAACTTGCACAAATACAAACAGATATCATCTTCCTTTCCAAATGCAAACGGATGGGCATCATACCAAATGGACTAAAGGTAAAAAATCCACTGCTATCTACATACTACACAGACCACAGTGAGAGATTATGCCATACTCTATCAAAAAAACTGAGGAACCATCTGATCAGCATCCTATACAGCAAACAGGAAAACATCAAAAAAGAGCTCTCCAACCTGGAGACTCTCATTAATAACCAAACTTCTATACAAACGGAATTCACTAAAATAAGACAGGAGATCTACATTACTCACTTCACTTCTCTACAAAGGAAAAAGGACTGTAAGCTGTCTAAACTCCTACCTGCCATATGGGGCCACAACCGTGGTACCCCAACCCACCCAGCAATATCGTCAATCTATCCAACTACACACTCAGCCCAGAAGAGAAGTCTGTCCTATCTCGGGGACTCTCTTTCTGCTCTGCCAATCCCACCAGTATGATACAGTTCTGTGGCGATCGGGAAGCCTACTTTCGCCGTCTCCAACTCAAAGAATACTTCCAGGACAACACTGAACAGAGCACTGATGCACAGGTGCCCTCTCACCAACAGCACAAGAAGAAGAACTCCACATGGACTCCTCCTGAGAGTCAAAATGACAGTCTGGACCTATACATTGAATGCTTCCGCCGGTGTGCACAGGCAGAAATCGTGGAACAACAACATCGCTTGCCTCACAACCTAAGTCGTGCAGAACGCAATGCCATCCACAGCCTCAGAAACCACCCTGACATTATCATCAAAGAGGCTGATAAAGGAGGTGCCATTGTCATCATGAACAGGTCTGACTACCAAAAGGAGGCCGCCAGACAACTCTCCAATACCAAATTCTACAGGCCACTTCCCGCAGATCCCGCTGAGGAATACACTAAGAAAACGCAGCATCTACTCAGGACACTCCCTACACTAACACTAGAAGAAATCAACATACCCCTAGAGCCCCGACCAGGGCTATTCTATCTACTACCCAAGATCCACAAACCGGGAAATCCTGGACGCCCCATCATCTCGGGCATTGGCACTCTCACTGAAGGACTGTCTGGATATATGGACTCTCTACTCAGACCCTATGCCACCAGCACTCCCAGCTATCTCCGTGACACCACTGATTTCCTGAGGAAACTACAATGCATTGGTCACCTCCCAGAAAACACCATCCTAGCCACCATGGATGTAGAAGCTCTCTACACAAACATCTCACACACAGATGGAATACAAGCTGTCAGGAGCACTATCCCCGATGATGCCACAGCACAACTGGCTGCTGAGCTCTGTGCCTTTATACTTACACACAACTATTTCAAATTTGATGACAATATATATCTCCAGATCAGTGGCACTGCTATGGGCACCCGCATGGCCCCACAATATGCCAATATCTTTATGGCCGACCTAGAACAACGCTTCCTCAGCTCTCGTCCACTCATGCCCCTTCTCTACCTACGCTACATTGATGACATCTTCATCATCTGGATCCATGGGAAGGAGACTCTGGAAAAATTCCACCATGATTTCAACAGCTTCCACCCCACCATCAGCCTCAGCCTGGACCAATCTACACGGGAGGTCCACTTTCTTGACAACACGGTGCAAATAAGTGATGGTCACATTAACACCACTCTATACCGAAAACCTACCAACCGCTATGCCTACCTTCAAGCCTCCAGCTTCCATCCCGGGCACATCACATGATCCATTGTCTACAGCCAAGCACTGAGGTGCAACCGCATCTGCTCTAACTCCTCAGACAGAGACCAACACCTACAAAATCTCCACCAAGCATTCTCAAAACTACAATACTCGCACGAGGAAATAAGGAAACAAATCAACAGAGCCAGACGTGTACCCAGAAGCCTCCTACTGCAAGACAAACCCAAGAAAGAAACCAACAGGACTCCACTGGCCATTACATACAGCCCCCAGCTAAAACCCCTCCAACGCATCATCAAGGATCTACAACCCATCCTGGACAATGATCCTACACTTTCACAGGCCTTGGGTGGCAGGCCAGTCCTTGCCCACAGGCAACCTGCCAACCTGAAACATATTCTCACCAGTAACTGCACACCACACCATAATAATTCTAGCTCAGGAACCAATCCATGCAACAAACCTCGATGCCAACTCTGCCCACATATCTACACCAGCGACACCATCACAGGACCCAACCAGATCAGCCACACCATCACCGGTTCATTCACCTGCACATCCACCAATGTAATATACGCCATCATATGCCAGCAATGCCCCTCTGCTATATACATCGGCCAAACTGGACAGTCTCTACGGAAAAGGATAAATGGACACAAATCAGACATTAGGAATGGCAATATACAAAAACCTGTAGGAGAGCACTTCAACCTCCCTGGCCACACTATAGCAGACCTTAAGGTGGCCATCCTGCAGCAAAAAAACTTCAGGACCAGACTTCAAAGAGAAACTGCTGAGCTTCAGTTCACCTGCAAATTTGACACCATCAGCTCAGGATTGAACAAAGACTGTGAATGGCTTGCCAATTACAGAACCAGTTTCTCCTCTCTTGGTTTTCACACCTCAACTGCTAGAACAGGGCCTCATCCTCCCTGATTGAACTGACCTCGTTATCTCTAGCTTGCTTGCTAGAATATATATACCTGCCCCTGGAAATTTCCACTACATGCATCTGAGGAAGTGGGTATTCACCCACGAAAGCTCATGCTCCAAAACGTCTGTTAGTCTATAAGGTGCCACAGGACTCTTTGCTGCTTTTTGAGAAACAAAAGTTAACTACAGAATTCCCTAACACTGGGGTTCCACGTGGACATTGCAACACTATATTTTTATAAAGTAGGAATCACACATTTTGTGTGTGTGACTGTGTATAGAATTCTCTCACTCTACAATGAAAGGATGCTCAGCGTTCCTACTGAGTTCATTTTGCTCGCACCCTCTAACTGAGCACAAACTCCCCTCATTGTTTGAAATTTGGGCAGCCAGAAGTTCAAGTCTCCCACCAGCCCAGTAGTACCCACCTGCGGAATCTTATAAAAATCTCCTAAAAAGAATGGGGTCACAGGATTAAAGAGGTCTCTCTGTCTCCACTTTCTCCCATGGCTTTGACTCTAAGAGCATGACACAAAACCCAAGGAATGAAAGGGGAACTTTACCTCGGACTACAGCAGGCTTCGTTTCAGGCCTGAAGCCAGCCTATTGTATGTCTATTTCATTTTAACCTAAGGAAACTGATTGGTTAGCATTGTCCAAACATGATTTTCCTGCTAACTTTCCTCAGAGCCTCCTTGATCTCTTTGTTTCTCAGGCTGTAGATGAGGGGATTGACCAGAGGAGTCAGGACAGTGTAGATGACAGAGAGAACTTTCTTGAAGTTTCTCAGTGTGTTGGTCGTTGGGAACATATAGGCAATCAGTAGAGTTCCATAAAAAATGGACACTACAATGAGGTGGGAGGAGCAGGTGGAAAAGGTCTTTTGCCTCCCAGTGGTGGAAGGGATTCTTAGGATGGTCACGATGATGCAGATGTAGGACATCAAGGTAAGTAGGAATGGGACCACTAAGAAAATCAAGCATAGTGTTAAAGCCAACATTTCCATCAGCTGAGGATCATTGCAGGAGAGATTTACCAGAGGGATAAGATCGCAAAAGAAATGGTCAATATCTTTGGAGCCACAGAAAGTTAACTGAGATATAGACAAGATTATTATGCCACTACACAGAAAGCCACCTGTCCAAGAGCCACCTGCAAGCTGGAAGTATAACCTGCCATTCATACGGGTTGCATAGTGCATTGGATTGCATATCGCTAAATACCGATCATAAGACATCACTGATAAGGGAAGGCATTCCGTGGCAATCATAGAACCAAAACAAAAATATTGTGTGAGACACCCACTAAATGAAATGGTTCTGTTCTCAGCCAGGAGACTGGCCAGAACGCTGGGCAGGATGGTGGAGGTGTAGCAGGTCTCCAAGCAGGACAAGTTCCCCAGGAAGAAGTACATGGGGGTGTGAAGGTGCTGATCAGTTACAACTAGCACTATGATGAGGATGTTCCCAGCCATGGTTGTAATGTAGATCAAGAGAAACAGCAGGAAAATAAGGATTTGCAGAGTCCCAAATCCCAGGATGTTGAATTCTGCGACGGACGTTTGATTTCCCTTTTCTGGGTTCGTCATAGGTTGCGTCCACGGGAAGGAAATTCACTCTGGGATATAAATGAAGAACATTCACTCAATAAAATGTCAGCATTGTTTTCATTGTCCCTGCAGCTGGCTAACAGAACAATAGCTGATTAGAGAGTGGAGGCTAGGGGAGGGGAAACGGGGAAGATACCAACTTGCTTGACCCCGGCGGACAGATTTGATATATGAGCAGACTGCAGGTTAAACAAAATGTTAATCTCTCTGGAAACCTGTGTAGTAATTGGACAGATCACACCAAGCACTCAAATACTGTCGTGATGAGGTTCATGTACAACAATACAGGAACACAGGTAGATATTGATTCCAACAGTCACACCTTTCACTTCCCGTTGTATCAGAGCAGAGCAGTGTCCTTTGAGAGGTTGCAGTTCCACTGCTGAAATGGGTCAGGATTTTTTATTTTAGGTGAAGCCACAGAAAAGAATCAGACCAAGTAAATAGGACTGGGGATTGTAATGTTTGAGCGGCCAACTCCAAGTGAGTTGTAGTGGAAATGGAAATAACGCTAACCCTAACTCTATTAGCACCCTTTGCAAGTTTTTATCCTAAACAGACAAATGCCTGTTGTTCGGTAGGACAATATTTCATTGTCCTATAGCAGGACACTCTACACAGAGACCCTGTACTATTGTATTTTCCCCACTTCCCCTCATTATTCATTAAAAATAAACAAATAAACAAAAAACCCTCTAGCTAGAAACCACCATTATAGCTTGAAATTCATCCTCTATTGCAAGAAAAAAATCTATATAAAATTTGAAATCTGTATAAAAAGTGTTCTATTTTCATATTATGAGAGTGGTGTGGAACCCAAATTTCCCTTTAATTGTCAAGTTCATGATTTCAAAATATTGGTTTTTCTTCCAATTTTATCTTTAAAAAATTAATTATCTATTTTTAATTTTCTTTCTTGATTTTCATTTTATATTATTTTTATGTTATTTTATATTTGTATTGTATTTTCTTTGATACAATAATTACATTTTTATAATTATTTAAATTTTCTATTTTAACATTTTATAAAACTATATAACCACTTTTTTCCTAAGCAAAATTTTGTAGAAATTGGTGTGTTCCCATTGAACATTTTGATCATGAACGGATGATTTCTGATGCAAAAATGTAGGACCAGATTTTTTTTTCAGGTCTATATTTTATTCTTTTCTTCTTTAACATTGGTTAAATAAACATTAATTCTCTTTCTCCCTTTTTGTTTGTGGCTGTCTAGTCTGCCATTACTAATCCTTGTTAACTGCTAAGTGAGGATCTGATCCTACCCAATGTTAATTTTACAAACCAGAATATTTCTGTTTAGTCTGAGCCTTCTCTTGAAGTCAAAGATAAAATTTCCACTGACTTCAGGGATGAGACCCTTTGATTTCAGTGGGGTTTGGACAGCTAACGCCTTGAGCCTTCTTTGACACTTGCAGCTCGGCTCGGCAGGATTCGGTTTCAATCGTTGGACATCGGTAAATGTTGCTATCTACTGAGACACTGAAACCAACAATAGAAACTATTGGTCACAGGTGGCATTAGCGCAGCCTCCCTCGCTCTGTGCTCCAGCAGGGATGAGATTCACCAGACCCGTGGCCAGGCAGGGACCCTCCGCACCCAGCTGTCACTGGGGTGAGTGAGTGGGGCAATGGCAGTTGAGATGCACATAGCTCCCTGCACGGCCGTGCGGCTGGTGACACCCATCGCTGGTGTCAGATGCAAGGCGCAGGGCAGGCTGCTGTCCTGGTAGAATAGAACAGAGACCCCAAAGGCTGGGCTGTGAGAAAGAAGAGTCTGTGGCCATTGGGGAGGCCACCTCGGTGCTGGATGGCTTCTGCCCATTGAGGCAGCCAGTCGGGGAGGGCTCCCCAGCAGACGAGGACTTGTTATCCGCCTCCTCCTCCTCCTAGCCCTGGCCATGGATCTCTGCTCCACTGGGCCAGGGCAGTCACCTTCTCTGCCCCTTGCACCTCGGTGGTGCATGGAGCCACCAGTATCCTATTGGTCGATGCTGGGAGCCTCTGCAGCCCGGCTGTAAGCGCTGCCTGAACGCTGACCCCACCCTCAACCACTGCTGAATTTCCTGCAACAGTAAAAATTAAAACAGTTTAAAATGGGGGAGGGGTGTTAATAAAAATCAACATTAGTCATGAAAAGTGGGAGGCGGGGGGGAGGGGGAATGGATTCTGCCAAGCGAATTTATTTCCAATGTCTCCTCTCCTAGCACTGAGCACAGCAGGAAATATCAACTCTGCTGTACCCAAAGCATCTCCCTGACCCTCTCCATGCCCCAGCGAGGTCAGAGCCAGAAAGAAAAGTAAAATCCTGTGCATGGAGGGAAGCTTAAAGTGAAATAAAGGATGTTCCAGTGTTTGAGGAGCTCATCTTGAACTTGGGCGATGTTAGTTAAATTCCCTCCCTGGTCATAAACTCCTCATGTGACTTTCAGGGCAAATTATCAAAGCTCTCTAGGTACAAAAAATGCTTATTGGTGCTTGAGTAGTAAGTGCAGCACCTAACACCCATCAATTACAAATCCCACTTGGGGGGGGTGTCTTTGGGTGCTGAAACACCTCTATACATCTGTCCTTCTGGGTGTCAGGTCCCCATCTTTAAAGCAGGGATAATAGCACCTCACAGAGCAATGGGAGGATAGAGACATTAAAGACAGTAAGGTGCCAGATACCACGGTGATGGGGGCCAGATAAGGAGCTAGGATATCAGGAACCTGACAGATCTTTCCTTTTTCTGAAATATATTATTATGCTTTGGGTTGGGAGTTTGAGAGAGATCATTGACCATTTCCCCTTGTATTCCCATGGAATCCGTTATCTAGCACAATTATATTGCTTCAAAAACCTCGAGCTTCAAGAATCAGGCAGGAAAAGGCTTATTTACCTTTAAGGTGGGTCAGTCACAAGCCAGAATCTCTGTTGTCATCTTCTAATTCATCGTTTCAGAGACCAGGATCCAGGTTATTCAGTCCATCTTTGCTTCTCACTGCATCCATGTACTTTCATTTACCCAGTAAATAGAATGTCATAGCCTAGAAAAGCTACTGGGGCTCCATTGCCATGTCTAGTAACTTACCCTGTGCATCATACCCTCCGCCTAATGGGGAACGTCTTCTCTGATTGGTTATATAGCCTTCTGTGACAAGGTGCAGTCTCCTGAGACACCTCTGCTGTGGAGAATGTAACAAGCAAGGAAAAGTTGATCTTTGGTTTACTTTTAGAAAACATCAGTGGAGTCAAACTTCTAATCTCAAAGGGAAAAGTCCTGGAGAGGGAAGAAACCTCTAATCCTAAATCAAATCTCTCTTTTTATTGGGTGAATGCTAAGGTGACTGTCAAGAAATAATGCATGAATTCTAGATTTTAAATGTGAGATATTCAGAGCTGCCTAGGTTTAGACTCTGAGTTCCCACCGAATTCCCTGAGGCCTCTTTGGAAATCTCAGCATAGTTAGCTGAGCTTGCACTTTCTCTAAACAAACCTCTTGTTGCTCTCAAAAGCATGAAACACAGGTACCCAATCCCAATCCAATAATCTTACTCAATCAGTTCAGGTAACATTTTAAAAATCATCTCAGTGATTTAGGAGTCTAAACCCCATTTTCAAAAGTTTATTAGTTTCTAAGGCTTAGCAGCCTAGGTCTTCACTGAAGGTCAACACGTCTTAGACTCCTAAATCACTTTTGATGTTCGCTTAAGTGTTTTTGAAAATGTTACTGGATTGTTACTGAGATCAAATGAAGAGACAATAATGTGCTTCACTCATTTAGGCTGGAGTAATGTACACAATAAACATCCAACTCCCATGACATTGCTATGAGAGTTTGGCATCTAACTTCCCTAGGCTTCTTGGAAATGTACAGACCATGGAAACATGAAAGTCAGAGATCTGAGATTATAAAGTGCAGATAGTTTCTTTCAAAATTCCTGACAAGTTTAGGGGTCATGTGGATCTTCAGTGCCACAACAGTTCTACATACTAGATAATTTTGTACCAGAACTAGAGGCCTCTAATTGGTCTGTTAGAGAGTTTGATAAGCAGCAGAACATCACATATTCCATCCCATAAAAGATAGTATCATCCATTCACACCAGTCAGCTCATGGTCTGATTTGGGGACAGTCAATACAATCATTGCACTTGTGTGTATTGCAATAAATTCTACAACTAGACTCCCAAAGTGTCATTTTTTAGCATGAAGCTTGACATACTGTCACTTCTTGCCCTGAAGGAAATGATTGTTCCGACCTTAACGGAATACAAATATTCACTTATTTCTGAATACAAAACAAACTAGAAAATTGTTATTCCCAGTCCTCTTCTTGGATAGACCTGGATCTTCACACACCCTTGCATACATTTTTATTTCCAAGCTTATTGGCTCGTAATCACTCTACTTATTACTTAGTCCTGCCAGGAGTACAGATGACTTGATTAAATGATCTATTGAGGTCCTTTCCAGTCCTATACTTCTATGATTTGACGAATGCAAAGGACAGTTAACTTGAATTATTGGAGTAGCTAGATGCAGGGCAACAGAGATGAAAATGGTGAGCAGAGCAGTCAGGGTGGGCATTGTGGATATCTCTGGAGTCCAATTTCAGCGATGTAACTAACACAGTGTCTATGCTGACACTATGTCACTGTAACTACATCATTTCTCCCTGAAGTGGTTTATTTTCTCTGCAAAGCAGAGGAGTTGTGTCAGTGGGAGAGGCATTGCAGTGTGCACACCACCACTGTTTTGTTGGCAAAAAGCTGCCTTTTGTCTTTGAAACTGTGTAGTATAGACAAGGTCTTACTCTTGCCCAGTGGTTCTCAACCATTCCGGACTACTGTACCTCTTTCATGAGTTTGATTTGTCTTGCTCACCCCAAGTTTCACCTCACTCAAATACTACTTGTGTACAAAATCAGACATAAAAATACAAATGTGTCATGGCACTCTAGTACTGAGAAATTGCTTCCTTTCTCATTTGGTCTGTATGAAATTTTAGTTTGCATTGACTTTGCTAGTGCTTTTTATGTAACCTGCTGTAAAACTAGACAAATATCTAAATGAGTTGATTTATCCCCCCGAATATCTCTGTGTGCCCCCAGAGATACACATACTCTGGTTGAGAGCCACTGCTCTAGCCTCCTTCTGCCTTTTATTGAACATTGGCTGATTCCTCTCAGGAATTCCATCTTTAATCAGAGCTGTCTTGGCCCCAGGCTCTCCAGCCCAAGGGCATGTGGCCCTGTCAGAGGCAGGGATATGCTGGTACAGTTAAAGTGGTGCAACTTTTATGTGTAGCCAAGCCTTGACACATGTATTCCTCACAGTGGTTATGATGGGGGTAGATAACGGGTGGTATGACAACAAAGACTACAGAAAGAGAAGAGTTAGTTTAGTTCTTTTACTGATGATGCTTTTAGTAACAGAGACACAATTTTTAGGGTCACCTAAAAAATGGTAAAACATGAGAAAGAACTGATGGAAACATCCCCTGGGTGTGGAATGAATTCTCAGGAGAGTGGTTTGGCTATAAATGTATAGGCTGCATTTTCCCATAAGAGGTCATGTTAAACACCCAAATCCTATGGACAGTGAATGGGAGTTGGGCACTTGAAGGGCCAAAATCCATTTGCTGTGGATGTAAAATGTTAACTACAGTTTCTGCTAAGAACTTTTCATATAGGCCCGGATGAAGACTAGCTAACAAAGAACAGTACATAGCTAAGAGAAAGCTAGGGTAAATAGATAACCTTGTGTGTTTCAAGTCAGTGAGCAGAGTCAGCATAACTTGGAGATTTGATGCAGTAGGGACTGTCTGTGTGGAGGATGGGAGAGCCGGAGATAACTGTAGGTGAGGGACAGGAGCTCAGCCTGTAACCTGAGCTAGGTAGGCGGGAGGGATGTCAGCACCTTTGCCCGGGAAGCTGGACAAAGGAAGGGGCCTGCTGGAGGGAGTTAGTTCAGTTTCAGTTTTGGCTTGGGTGGTGGAATTCAGGGAATCCCAAGTTGGGGACTAAGCTTCCTGAACCCCCAGAAGGACCAGATTGAGGGGCCCTGGTTGTGCCTATAAGCTCTGTTGTAGCCTGCGTTCCTGTTGTCCAATAAACCTTCTGTTTTACTGGCTGGCTGAGAGTCACTGTGAGTCCCAGGAAGAGAGGTACAGGGCCTGACTCCCCCACACTCCTTGACAGCATCGCATCGCATCGAAGTCCCTTGATTCTACCCAGCATCAGACTCACTGGGAACCACAAAATCCCAACAGATTCTTGGTGCAGCGAGCAGGGTGAGAAATATCCTTCAGGATCATGACCTACAATCTAATCAGTGGGTGAGTATGTTCATTTTTTATTTGATTGTGTGTCTCTGACCTGACTGGTGACTCTCAGACCTTTTGTAGTAAGCAAGTCTTGTTGCTAGGGAATTCAGGGGGGATGTTGCAGTCTTAAGATATTGTACTTAGTGCTGGTTCTGGTTAAGCTCTAAGTTCCTCTGACTACATGCTGTTGAAATGAGAAATCAAAGGACCAACAGTTAGTATAGGGGCAGGTATAGCCATAAGTACCTCTAGCTAATGTGTTGGCAGGCCCAGATCTCCTAAATGGACATTGTAATTGTGCAGATCAAATAAATTGGAAAAAGGATTAATCTGATGATTGGGCATTTCAGTCTGGGGTTTTTTATTTGAATAAATTGCTATTAGTCTAAGAACAGAATTGTATTTAAAAATGTGGAGATTGGAGGATATTTAGGTTAAAGAAAAAAAGGGAAAGATGAAGGGATATAGTGATCCACAATATGAAGAGTATATGGTTCGTGCTTTTATAACTATTGTAGCAGTAAGTTTAGTAGCTTTCTTGTGGAGATATTTTGGCTGTATGACTGAAATAAAGAATGACAAAATGGTTGCTATGTGTTTAATTGTTGATTATGAACAGCTAGTTAGAAAGAGTGATATGCTAAAAGGAAGGGTGGGAGAGTTAGAAACAGAGGTAGAAAAACTGCAAGCAGAAGCAAAAAACTATAAAGAAGCAGACTTGCAGGGGAAGAGATCTTGTCCCTCAGCACCTTTGGACCCTATATGTGTAACATGGGGATATCACTCTAGTTTCATGGTTCCGGTGAGAGTGCACACTGTCCCTAATCCTAATCCAGGGGAAGGGGAACCAGTTACTGTTAGTCGCCTAGATCACACTCCCATGAGGCCATCTGACTTGCTGAGCATGTTAAAAGAAATGTCATCTTTGCAGCTAAATAACCCAAACCTACCCTTCTGGGAAAAGGTACAGGAGTGGATGGTAGAGGGAGGCTTATATGCTTTTGATGATCACATAGTGTTTTCAGCCTTGGACATTAGCGATGGCTTTTGGTCTGTTCCTGTGCACCATGACAGTCAATTTTGGTTTGCATTCACTATTAAAGGGAAGCAATATACCATCATTCGCCTAAACCAGGGTTTCTATAACTCACCTACTTTGTTTCCTAGAGTGTTAGCTGATGTGCTGTCAAAGCTGCCAGACATGACTTCTTGTGTTGTACAGTATGTTGATAATCTTCTAATCTCCTCACCAGATGGTCAAATGCACATGAAAGACGTAGAAGTGATCCTGAAGCACTTGGCAGACAGTGGGGTAAAATGTAATGCTAGAAAGGCTCAGATTGCAAAGGAGGAAGTATCCTATCTGGGGTATCTAATATGCAAGGGGTACATGTGTTTAACTGTTGACCGCATTGAGGCTATTAATGCATGTCCATGATCAATTGCGGTCAAGGGAGTTAGGAAAGTGTTGGAGCTATTCAATTTCTGCCAAACTCAAATCCCAAATTACTCAAGGATTGTCCAGCCCCTTAATAATCTCCTGAAGGGTGCTGGTGAACCACATGATGCAACTGAATGGACACTTGAATGTGAACAGGCATTTACCACATTGAAAGAGAGGCTAAGTACCGTCCCAGGGTTGGGACTTCCTAACCCATTAATTCCTTTTACATTGTACATGCATGTCACAGAGGAACATATAACAGCAGTGTTAATGCAAAAACATGGGGACAAACAGCGTCCAGTAGCATACTACTCTTCTAAACTAGATGCTGTCACTCAGGCAAAGCCACCGTGCCTCTAGGCGGTGGAAGGAGCTTCTATGGCCCTAAGTCAGGCCTCACCACTTATTGGTGTGCAGGATGTAAATATTGTCATGCCTCACGCTGTCCTTGCTATTTTATCAGGAAATAAATCTTCGGCAGTCCATGTGGCAAGATAGACTCAATGGGAAACGAGCTTGCTAATACCTTTGGTACATCTACAATGAGCATCATTGCTAAACCCTGCCACCCTCATGCCTACCACAGATGAGGGACACCCACATCATTTTTGCCTTGAAGGAAAGCCCATGGACCTTCCATTGGTAAAAGAAACTGAAATACATGGTGCCCCTTGCCTTTGAGTGGATGGTTCTTCCTTCTGTGTGGATGGCAAGCGACACACAGGATGGGCCGTTTGCACTCAAGATGGGCAGCTGGTGGCACATGGCAGTTTACCTGAAGCATCGGCACAAGTAACAGAACTACAGGTGTTAGTTGCGGCATGTGAAACTGCGGAAGGTCATGCTGTAAACATATATACTGATTCTAAATATGTGTTTGGGGATGTACATGATTATATTAACTTGTGGGTAAATCGGGGATTCCTGACAAGTACAGGATCCCCAATACAAAATGGGGGGATAGTGGAGAAACTTCATACAGTCATGCAGAAACCTACCAAAGTAGCAGTGATAAAAGTGAAGGTCCACACAAAAGGGACAGACCCTCATAGCAAGGGGAACCAAAAGGCAGGTGAACTAGCTAAACAAGCAGCAGTGGAAGGTAAAGAGGCACAAATGATTGCTGCAACACAGCCTCTCATAAATACCCCAAAGTTTTTTAAATTACAGGACATTCTACACGCTGCACCAAAGGCACAGAAGTGGTTATGGATGGATAATGGGGGCAAACTGTGTGATGATAACACTTGGAAAGGGCCAGGGAACACACTAGTGTTACCAAATGTGCTAGTGAGAACAATGATACAGGTGTACCACGTGTTGGGATATGATGGAGCATGGAGAGTGGGCACCCTGGAAACCACATTTCACCCAAAATGAACCTAAGCATACCCTTCACATCCAACTCCCATATCAAAGAGATTATGGTGCCTAACTCCATTAGGGCCCTTGGAAAGTAATTTCTGCAGGGCTGAAGTCCTACCATTCTCAATGGTGCCCATCTCCTTTGTCTCTGCACAAGCCCTGACATGTTCCCAGTGACTGAGCCAGCACTGCCATTTTGGCATCACAGGAATTCTGCCCATTGGTAGGTGATAGAGGCTTCCTCTCAACATAGGTTTCCTCACACCCCGAGGAGAGGGCACTGAATGCAGTAGAGCTGTCTAAGGCACTTAGGACGGACTACACACCTTGTACTGAGAACTACCACTCTTGGGATGGACACTTTTTGCAGTCAGCTTTGGAGACCCCCAATGTAACAGTTCCCCTCCCTTTAATCTGCTCTGTGCCATTGGCAGCAACAGAGCAGCTGATTCCCTGTATGGCCACAGCCCAAGTCCCTCCTTGGTGACTGTTTGACAGACCTGAACTCCAAGAATGTCTTCAGTTCTACGTGTGCCCTGGCTAACTCCCAGCTGGGTCTGGACAGTCCCAGTGGCCCTATCTTGTGAGTCTACCTCTTTGTTTGCTCAAACTCCATGGGCCCAGTGAGCCTGATACTGGTGCTTTGCCACAGCTGGTCACAGCCGGGTGTAAACTAGGTAAGAGCTATGAAGCTGTTCCTGGTGAAGTGTCCAGAAGTCACTGCTTGGGCCTGGTTATTTGCATCTGGCCTGTGTGAGAGCAGTGGAAGCAATAAGCACAATTTCAGAGGTGGCAGATTTCCCAAGCTTACGTGCGTATTTGTATTGTCCAACCATTAATTTTGATCAAAAATTGCTTTTTTACAGAAATAAAAAATTGGTTAAAATTGTCTTCACTCTGCCTGTTGCCCAGTTAATAACTCCATAATGGGAAGATGGTTATGGCCACAGTTCTCTATGATTCTTCTAGTTAGATGGACAACACTGTCCTGAGCTCCGGCTGGATCCTCCGTTTTATATTTGGGGGAATAAAAAATGATCTGCAGAAACAATCATGATGTCAATCATTGTGTTTTGTTTGTATTTGACTGTTTGAATTTGGTTACAAGACTTTATTATCTAACATAGACATAGGTGCCAACTCTGTGGGTGCTCCGGGGCTGGAGCACCCACTTGGAAAAATTAGTGGGTGCTCTGCATCCACCGACAGCCAAGCTCTCCTCAGCCCCTCTCCCATCTCCTCCTCCCCTGAGCGCACTGCATCCCCGCACTTCCCTATATCTCCCAGCGCTTCCCGCCCAGCTGCCGCCAAACAGCTGTTTGGCAGCATTAGCACACTCTGGGAGGGAGGGGGAACGTGGTGTGCTCAGGGGAAGAGATGGGCAAGATGCGAGGCGAGGGCTGGGATTTTGGGAAAGAGTATTAATAGGGGCAGGGAGGGATTGAATTGAGGATGGGGGAGGAGTGGGGCCTCATGAAAGGGGTGGAATGAGGGTGGGGCTGGGGGTAGGTGGGGGGTGAGCACCCACGGTAAAGCAGGGAAGTTGGTGCCTATAAATATAGAGAAAAATGGACAGGGGATATACACAAGGATTTTCTTGGATAATTAGTGGTTTTTGTGCCTTACACCGTGTGAGCTATGTGCATTTTCAAACGCTGTACAAGTTCATCCCATAGGGTGAACATTTAGCCAAGGCCAAGCAGATAAATACCATCATACTAGGTGTATCAGTGCTGAACATGAGAGAGTGACAAAGCTGTCTGCAACCGTCCTTTCCTATATGTTGGGTTACTTGGACACAACACAGAAACATAAACATTCTGTCTCAGTAACTCCATACATATCATCTTATTTTTTTTCCATATTAGCACTGAGATTTCCAATGGGAATTTTCAATTTAATATTAATGGGGACTGATTGCCTAAATCACCCAGGCAGCTTGAAAACTTCAGGCTAAGTCTCAGTCCATTTTTGTGAAAGCCACATATTTACTGACCACTTTTCTCAAGGCTTCTTTGACCTCTCTATTTCTCAGGCTGTAGATGAGAGGATTTACCAGGGGAGTCAGGACTGTGTAGGAAAGAGAGAGGACTTTGTTCAGCAAGCTTAATGTATTCTGTTTTGGAAGCACATAGACAATCATTAGGGTTCCATAGTAAATTGTCACCACAATGAGATGGGAGGAGCAGGTGGAAAAGGCCTTTTGTTTCCCATTGGTAGAAGGGATACTCAGGATGCTGGCAATGATGCACACGTAGGATGTCAGGGTTAGTAGGAATGGAGGCAGGGTGAATACACAGGATAGTGTGAAATGGAACAGTACTAACCAGTGTGTGTCACTGCAGGAGAGTTCCATGAATGGGATGACATCACAGTAGAAATGGTCAATTTCATTCGAACCACAGAATGTTAACTGTGATAGGAATAAGACAAAGATTGTACTAGACAAACAACCATTTAACCATGACCCAGCAGCCATCTGGAGGCAAAATCTGTTATTCATAAGAGCTGAATAGTGCAGGGGTTTACATATTGCTAAATACCGATCATAAGACATCACTGCTAGGAGATAGCATTCTGTAGCAGCCAGAGCACAAAAGAAATACAGTTGTGTGAAGCAGCCACTGAATGAGATGGTTTTGTCCCCAGTCAGGAGATTGGTCAGCATCTGGGGCAGGATGGTTGAGGTGTAGCAGGTCTCCAAGCAGGACAAGTTCCCCAGGAAGAAGTACATGGGGGTGTGAAGGTGCTGATCAGCCACAACTAGTGCAGTTATGAGAATGTTCCCAGCCACGGTTGCAATGTAGATCACCGGGAACATCAGGAAGAGAAGAATTTTCAGTTCAGGGAGATCCCCGAATCCAAGGAGGATGAATTCCATGACAGCTGTTTGATTTCTGCAGTCTCTGTCTTCCATGGGATTAGTCTTGTAACAATAAAACAAACAGGGCAATTGAATTGGAAAAACATAGTTAAAAGTTCATGATTGAATTCCAAAAATATTCAGAAACGCCCCTTCCTCTTCTGGTTACAGGCTGAAATTTTAAGGCTAAATGTAGCTTTCAGAGCTAAGTGCCAGGAGCCTTAGCCTGAGGACAGAACATTGGTGTCCAGGTAGATCTCCCTCTGCTATGTCAGAACAATGACTAATATAACAGACCATTTCTCTGGTAACCGAGTACTGATATGACAGATCAGACCATTTCTTTATCTAGTGTCATATTCCTTCCAGTGACATACAGGAGACTAACAATGATGCTTAAATGCTGTATTTCACTTCTGGCAATGGCCAGAATCATGCCATGACTTAGGAGTCAAAATTAATAAATACATCAACTAAAATGTTAGACTGAGATTTTCCACCCAGTCTAGTGTCCTTAGGCACTGATCTCCAGTTACAATTAATGGAAATTAATATAACTATATATCCTGGTATATTCAGCATTTCAGTGCCATGTAGGAGATGGAATAATTTTCACCCCCTCACAAGACATCAATTTATGCAATAAATTCAGAAATGGAGTAAATTCTCCCTTAGTTCCTTTGGTGGTGATTGTGATGTGATCATTGACTGGCAATGCCTTTTCTGTTTCCTGACGTTAACTGTAGCTGTAATAAAATACATCTCTTTGGGGGGTGGATCTTAGGATGGGACAGAACCAGGCTGATGTGCAACCCTAACTGGGGAGTGATCCTCTGCACTTCTTAATATTTGTGGAATGATAATTCACTTGGGGGTGGGGGTAGAAGATGTTGTTCCTGAACTAGGAGTCTAGAAACAATCTGGCATGTTTGATCTGGGCTAGTAAGACTCATTCACCAGTCCCCACCTTATTGGGGGACACTGAGCCTGATCCCCTGCTGATATAATTCAAGGTATCTCCATATGTGTTAGTGGGGCAGTTCCCCAACTGAGGACCTGTACAGGACATGGATCTCAGCCTCTACCTCTGTGAAATGGTGCTATGAATGCTGACTGGCACTGCTGAGGGAAGGTGAGGCTAAAACTGCTAATATTCACCTGAAGAAGAGCTCTGTGTTGCTTAAAAGTTTCTCTCATTCACCAACAGAAGTTGGTCCAATAAAAGTTATTATCTGACCCACCTTGTCCCTTTACTATTCACAAAACACATTCATGCCTCTGTTTGACAGTGTATAGAAATACAGTCAGGAAGATGGTGCTCACCTGTAACCACAGCACAGCCTAAGATTGAAGCGATGAACTCTTATTTCTCAGGGTTCGGCCACCAGGATTCAGGATCCTCAAGTGAGGTTCTTGTCTCTCCTCTTTCTGCAGAAACTGGGTTTTGTCAGAGAAGAGACCTGCAGTTACCTGAAGGGATGAGCAGGTGCATTTGATCTACATTTGAACAATGAGCTTCCCCTTGGATTTACAAAGTGCAAATGCTGCCTCATATTTGTATTCAGTCTTCACGGTTTTTAGTATGGTCACACTTCAACCTTTCTCCCACTTCATTGATTTTTTTGTCTTCAAAGCTTTTTAGCTAACAATGCCCAATGGGACATGTACAATGTGACTTGTATAATTGCATCTTTTATTAAGTCTAATGATTCCATGTGGAATATATTTTAGATCATGAACAAATACCAGCTTCCATTCTTGGGAGATGCCTGTTATAATCTACTTGCCCTACCAATTTATTAATATTCAATATATGCTGGCACCTGGTGGCCCTTTTTCTAGTATTATTCTATTGGCTACAAAAATCTATTGGTCACTAGTCAGTATTTCTAACACCCCCTTCAGTTCCTCTGCTCTGCTACCATCTATTGTTGATTTCCCAGCATGGCAGCCTGTTTCTTTGCTGTCTTCTAGTGGATTCTTCTTGTTGTCATAGCTGTATCTTTCCAGTTCTTGAGTCTTGTCACCTGCTGGCCATTATTTAGTATAACAGCCCATTTCTCACTCCACAACATCTGCTACTATTCACAGTTCATTACATATTGCAGATGTTCTTTTCTTTTCAGGGCCCATTTCTCACCATTTATACACAGTTATTCAACTTCACCTTCCTTTCCACTTCCCTCAGGTGGTCATTTGGCAACATAACATCTTCTTTCTTGCCCTTCCACTTTGGCTGCTATCCGCTGGACAACACCACTACATTTTTCCATTCCTCTGCCCTCTAGTGACCCTAGAGAGCTTAATCACACCTTTCCTCATTTCTTACCTACTGCTAGATGTGCACTATTCCAAAGTAGAGCCACTGAGAACCAAATTGTAGAACAGCCTGATTGCAACATTAGTGGCTGTAGTAGAGAGAGCCTGAGACATAAGACCTAAGACCTGAACAGAAGTCAGGCCTGTCTGCTATAAAGCAAAGTCAGGCTGTGAGCAGAAGTAGGATGTTACAAAGCATACCTGCTGGCAGGTTCACTCTCTGATATGTAAACTTTCCTATTACTGGAAAAACAGAAGCAGCCCTAGGCACTTAGCAGTCACTTAAACACATTCCAGAGGGATGGTACCAGAACACTCCAATACCAAGAATGGCAGAAGTTCATTCCCCAAAGATAAGAGGAACATGCTGACCCCTTGAAGATAAGGTCAGGATGACAGTACGAAGGATAAAGATGTTTTAATAAGGTATTGGGTGGAGACAAACCACGTCGGGGGCAGTCACTAACTTTGTCAGAGGGACAATACAAAACTTGTTTGTATTAGTGTATAAAAGAAGAGTAGCAGAAGGAGTGTCTTTGTCCAGCCTAGGAGGGAACAGAAAATACCCGCTGTTCACTGAGCTATATTCATTGTCACGGGCATACATATTCTAGTGTAACTATAGATATTGATCGGAGCAGCTAGGACCGTGCTTCATCGGCAATAAACCTGGCTGAGTGCCTTTGCTACTGTACTGGAGTCTGGTGGTTTTGTTGGGAAGTTTGACGAAAGCCTGCTGTACTGGTTACCTGGCCAGAGCCAGAGCAGCACTCTGTGAGAACACACACACAGAGCTAAAACACCTATTAACAGTAGCTACAACAGCACCTACAACAATGGCAGTGGCTCAGAAAGTTTCAGCAGTAGTTTTCCATCCATCCAATGTATTTCTGTTGATATGGGGTCTCTTTCCAAAGGAAATGTATAGATTGAACATAAGAACAGCCGTACCGGGTCAGACCAAAGGTCCATTCTAGCCCAGTATGTGTTTACCAACAGTGACCAATGCCAGGTGCCCCAGAGGGAGTGAACCTAACAGGCAATGCTAAAATGATCTCTCTTCTGCCATCCATCTCCATCCTCTGACAAACAGAGGGTAGGGACACCATTCCTTACCCATCCTGGCTAATAGCCATTTATGGACTTAACCTCCAGGAATTTATCCAGCTCTCTTTCAAACGCTGTTATAATCCTAGCCTTCACAACCTCTTCAGGTAAGGAGTTCCACACATTGACTGTGCGCTGTGTGAAGAAGAACATTCTTTTATTTGTTTTGAACCTGCTGCCTATTAATTTCATTTCGTGGCCCCTAGTTCTTGTATTATGGGAATAAGTAAATAACTTTTCCTTATCCACTTTCTCCACATCACTCATGATTTTATATACCTCTATCATATCCCCCATTAGTCTCCTCTTTTCCAAGCTGAAGAGTCCTAGCCTCTTTAATCTCTCCTCATATGGGACCCTCTCCAAACCCTTAATCATTTTAGTTGCCCTTTTCTGAACCTTTTCTAGTGCCAGTATATCTTTTTTGAGGTGAGGAGATCACATTTGTACACAGTATTCGAGATGTGGGCATACCATGGATTTATATAATGGCAATAATATATTTTCCATCTTATTCTCTATCCCCTCTTCAATGACTCCTAACATCTTGTTTGCTTTTTTGACCGCCTCTGCACATTGTGTGGACATCTTAAGAGAACTATCCAGGATGACTCCAAGTTCTTTTTCCTGAATTCTTTTAGCTAAATTAGTCCCCATCATATTGTATGTATAGTTGGGGTTATTTCTTCACAGTCTGCTTTGGTCTTAACTATCTTCAGTAGTTTAGTATAATCTGCAAACTTTGCCCCCTCACTGTGTGCCTCATTCTCCAGATCATTTATAAATAAATTGAATAGGATTGGTCCTAGGACTAACCCTTGGCGAACACCACTAGTTACCCCCTCCATTCTGAGAAATTACCATTAATTCCTACCCTTTGTTCCCTGTCTTTTAACCAGTTCTCAGTTCATGAGAGGACCTTCCCTTTTATCCCATGACAGCTTAATTTATGTAAGAGCCTTTGGTGAGGGACCTTGTAAAAGGCTTTCTGGAAATCTAAGTACACTATGCCCATTGGATTCCCTTTGTCCACATGTTTGTTGATCCCTTCTGTCATAAACAGATGGTTAAGAGTTAATCTCTCTTTTACCTGGAAAGGGTTAAGAAGCTCAGTAAACCTGGCTGACACCTGACCAGAGGACCAATAGGGGGACAAGATACTTTCAAATCTTGGTGGAGGGAAGTCTTTGTGTTTTTTTCTTTTATTTTTTGGTTCGTTCTTCACTCTAGGGACTGAGAGGAACAGGACATCATTCCAGGTTCTCCAAATCTTTCTGAATCAGTCTCTCATGTTTCAAAATAGTAAGTAATAGCCAGGAAAGGCGGATTAGTCTTATGTTTGTTTTCTTAACTTGTAAATGTGTCTTTTTGGTGGAAAGACTTTTACCTCTGTTTGCTGTAACTTTGAATCTCAGGCTCGGGGGGGAGTCCCTCTAGTCTGTATGAATCTGAGTACCCTGTAGATCATTTTCCATCTTGATTTTACAGAGATAATTTTTATCTTTTATTTCCTTAATTAAAAGCTTTCTTTTCAAGAACCTGATTGATTTTTCCTTGTTTTAGAATCCAAAGGATTGAGTCTAAACTCACCAGGGATTGGTAGGGGGAAAAGGAGAGGGGATGGTTAATTCCTCTTTGTTTTAAGATCCAAGGAGTTTGGATCTGTGTAAGCCTCTCAAGGCAACCCAGGGACGGGAGAGTCTGGGGGAGATAAGGAGGGGGATGGTTAATTCCTCTTTGCTTTAAGATCGAAGGAGTTTGGATCTGTGTAAGCCTCTCAAGGGGAGAGAGGGGAGAGTCTGCGGGGGAAAGGAGAAGGATGGTTAATTTCTCCTTGTTTTAAGATCAAGGGGTTTGGGTCTTGGGTTCCCCAGGGCAGGTTTTGGGGGAACAGAAAGTCTGCCAGACACAGTCTTCTGGCTGGTGGCAGCGTACCAGATTGAAGCTAGTAATTAAGCTTAAAAGTGATCATGCAGGTCCCCACTTCTTGAACCCTAAAGTTCAAAGTGGGGAAAAATCCTTGACATGGTGAGCAGTGTTGGGATTTCAAGGAACCAAAGGCCAGTATGATTTTTTTTCTCTCTCTTTTCTAGCTGCTTGGAAATTGGAGAAAAATATGATTTTCTTCGCTCCGGGGACCGGGGGAACCTTCCAGCAGCACCCGGAAGCTCTGGGGAAAATTTGGGATCCAAACACCCTTCCATGTGCGAGATCCAAAAGACCGGGGTCAAGTCGCTCTCCGCGGGCAGAGGTGTTGAGTTTTTTTAACGAGGGCCTTTCTTTAGAGGAGGCTTCAAGCTGTGATCCAGCAGACAGCCAGCAAAAGGCATATACAAGTTGAATTGTTTTTTTGTTTTTTTTTTACCTCTCGGGTATAGCTAGTTAGAAAATCTCTATTAACCAAGTAGCCTGAGCTGCAGAGGAGTGTGGGCAGCAAAAGAAAGCAGAAAAATGAGCACCAAGGAAGCAACTAAACAGGAGCTGGCTATGCTGGATGCAGAAGAAAAAGCCAAAGAGGCTGACCACAGGAGAACTATGGAGATGAAACAAAAAGAGCTAGAAATGAAAGAAAAAGAGGAGAAAGCCAAAGAGGCTGACTGCTGGAGGGCTTTGAAGCTCCAGAGGGAGGCCCTGGAATTAGAAAAGGCTAAGCCAGATGTTCCAGCCAACCCTAACATCCCTTCTCCAGGTACTGTTCCCCATCCCAGGAAATTCCCTACCTACAAGACAGGTGATGATACTGAGGCCTTCTTAGAAAATTTTGAAAGGGCCTGCCTTGGGTACAACATCTCTACAGACCAGTACATGATAGAGTTGAGGCCACAGCTCAATGGACCCTTAGCAGAGGTGGCGGCTGAAATGCCTGGGGAAAACATGAATGATTATAAACTTTTTCAAACCAAGGACAGACACAGAATGGGGCTAACACCTGAGCATGCCCATCAGCGGTTCAGAGCCCTAAGGTGTAAACCAGATGTGTCATTTACCCGACACGCCTACCACATTGGAAAGAATTGGGATGCCTGGATATCAGGAGCAAATGCTAACTCTCTGGCAGAGCTGTCCTTCCTAATGCAAATGGAACAGTTCTTAGAGGGTGTTCCTGAGGAAATAGAAAGGTACATCCTAGATGGGAAGCCCAAAACTGAAACTGAGGAGGGGGAGATTGGAGCCAGATGGATGTAAGTGGCAGAAAAGAAAAAAAATTACTAGCAAGGGGAGCGAATATCAGAGGGGGAAAACCGAAAATAAACCCTATCACCAGGGGCAACACAAAACCCCACCTACAACCCAAGGAAATCCCCAGACACCCTATTGTCCAACCCATCAGTCTCCAGCAACCCACCTCGGTCCAATGACCAGTCAGCTGAGTGATGTTTCAAATGTAATGAACTGGGACATATAAAGGCCAACTGCCCCAAGAACCCCAACCGAGTACAGTTCATTACACCACCATCACACCAAAGATTCCCAGGCTCAGATGCCTCTCAAATACCCTCGGAGCAAAGGGGAACCTTGAGAGTGGGCAGAAAGAAGGTTATCGCGTGGAGAGACACCAGGGCACAAGTGTCAGCTATCTACCAATCCTTAGTGGACCCCAAATTCATCAACCCAGAAGCCCAAGTAACAATTCACCCATTCATGTCAAAATCTTTAAATTTGCTACAGCTGAATTGACTGTACAGTACAAGGGCCGGTCAGGAATGTGGACTTTTGCAGTCTATGACAATTATCCCATCCCCATACTACTGGGGGAAGACTTGGCCAACCAGGTGAAGTGGGCCAAGAGAGTGGGAATGGTTACACGCAGCCAAGCCAGGCAAGCTTCCAGACCCATCCCTGTTCCTGAGCCATCCACAAGGGCCCCGTCTGTGTTACCAGAGACCCAGACAGAGGTGGTGGACCCGGATCCCCTGCCAACGACTGCAACAGCCACAGGGCCTCCAGTCTCAGAAGCGGAACTGGAAAAGCAACCAGCACCAGAACCGTTGCCAGCACTGACACCAGCACTTGCAAACCCATCTCCAACCCCAATGCCAGAGGGCACCAGCGGGCCTGAACTGGCAGAAGCAGCAGACAACCCTACCTAAGAGGCTCAGTCAGAGCCTGGAATATCTCATAGTGCACCAGCGGAAAGCGGTTCACCAGCAACGAAAACAAACCAATCACCTACATCGCTTCCAGAGGGACCAAGCCCCAGTCCACAGTCTAAGGAGGAACTGGTGTCTCCAGCCTCAAGGGAACAGTTCCAGACGGAGCAGGAAGCAGATGATAGCCTTCAGAAAGCACCCCCTCGCCTCTCAGCTCTTCGAATCGATCCCGGTTTGTTGTAAAACAAGGACTTTTAGACAAGGAGACTCTTTCTGGTGGACACCAGGAAGGCTGGCATCCTCAAAAACAGTTGGTAGTTCCAACTAAGTACTGGGGGAGGCTCTTAAGCTTAGCCCATGATCATCCCAGTGGCCATTCTGGGGTGAACAGAACCAAAGACAGGTTGGGGAAGTCCTTCCACTGGGAGGGGATGAGCAAGGACATTGCCAATTATGTCCGGTCTTGTGAGGTGTGCCAAAGAGTGGGAAAGCCCCAAGACCAGGTCAAAGCCCCTCTCCAGTCACTCCCCATAATTGAGGTCTCATTTCAGGGAGTAGCTGTAGATATTCTGGGTCCTTTCTCAAAAAAGATCCCCAGAGGAAAGTAGTACATACTGACTTTCGTGGACTTTGCTACACGATGGTCGGAAGCAGTAGCTCTAAGTAACACCAGGGCTAAAACTGTGTGCCAGGCCTTAACAGACATTTTTACCAGGGTAAGTTGGCCCTCCGACATCCTTAAAGATTCAGGAACTAATTTCCTGGCAGGGACCATGAAAGATCAGTGGGAAGCTCATGGGGTGAATCACTTGGTTGCTACCCCTTACCACCATCAAACCAATGGCCTGTTGGAGAGGTTTAATGGAACTTTGGGGGCCTGATACGTAAATTCTTAAATGAGCACTCCAATGACTGGGACCTAGTGTTGCAGCAGTTGCTTTTTGCCTACAGGGCTGTACCACATCCCAGTTTAGGGTTTTCACCTTTCGAACTTGTGTATGGCCACGAGGTTAAGGGGCCATTACAGTTGGTGAAGCAGCAATGGGAGGGGTTTACACCTTCTCCAGGAACTAACATTCTAGACTTTGTGAGCAACCTACAAAGCACCCTCCGACACTCTTTAGCCGTTGCTAAAGAAAGCCTAAAGGATGCTCAGGAAGAGCAAAATGCCTGGTAAGATAAACACGCCAGAGAGCGTTCCTTCAAAGTAGGAGACCAGGTTATGGTCTTGAAGGCACAATAGGCCCATAAGATGGAAGCATCATGGGAAGGGCCATTCACAGACCAAGAGTGCCTGGGAGCTGTTAACTATCTCATAGCATTCCCCACCTCCACCCTAAAGCCTAAAGTGTACCATGTTAATTCTCTCAAGTCATTTTATTCCAGAGACTTAAAGGTTTGTCAGTTTACAGCCGAGGGAGAAGATGATGCTGAGTGGCCTGAAGGTGTCTACTACGAAGGAAAAAGTGACGGTGGCGTGGAAGAGGTGAACCTCTCCACAAACTTGGAACGTCTGCAGCAGCAACAGATCAAGAAGCTGTGCACTAGCTTTGCCCCATTGTTCTCAGCTACCCTAGGACAGACTGAACGGGCATACCACTCCATTGACACAGGTAATGCTCACCCAATTAGAACCCCATCCTACTGGATGTCTCCTCATGCCCAAGCTGCTATAGAATGGGAGATCCAAAACATGCTACAGATGGGTATAATCTGCCCCTCTTACAGTGCCTGGGCATCTCCAGTGGTTCTAGTTCCCAAACCAGATGGGGAAATATGCTTCTGCGTGGACTATCCTAAGCTAAATGCTGTAACTCGTCTCGACAACTATCCAATGCCAAGGACCGATGAGCTATTGGAGAAATTGGGACGTGCCCAGTTCATCTCTACAATAGACTTAACCAAGGGGTACTAGCAAGTACTGCTAGATGAACCCGCCAAAGAAAAGTCAGCCTTTATCACCCATGCAGGAGTGTATGAATTTAATGTGCTTCCTTTCAGACTGCGAAATGCACCCGCCACCTTCCAAAGATTTGTAGATGGTCTCCTAGCAGGGTTGGGAGAATATGCAGTTGCCTACCTCGATGATGTGGTCATTTTTTCTGATTCATGGGCAGAACACCTGGAACACCTGGAAAAATCTTTGAGTGCATCAGGCTGGACTAACTGTTAAGGTTAAAAAGTGTCAAATAGGCCAAAACAGAGTGACTTACCTTGGACACCAGGTGGGTCAAGGAACAATAAACCCCCTACAGGCCAAGGTGGATGCTATCCAAAAGTGGCCTGTCCCAAAGTCAAAGAAACAGGTCCAATCCTTCTCAGGCTTGGCCGGGTATTACAGGCGATTTGTACCACACTACAGCCAAATCGCTGCCCCACTAACAGACCTGACCAAAAAGACCCAGCCGAATGCAATTAAGTGGACTAATGAGTGTCAGAAGGCCTTTACCCAGCTTAAGGCAACACTCATGTCTGACCATGTGCTAAGGGCTCCAGACTTTGATAAACCATTCCTAGTAACCACAGATGCATCTGCGCGTGGCGTAGGAACAGTTTTAATGTAGGAAGGACCAGATCTAAACTTCCATCCTGTCATGTTTCTCAGCAAGAAACTGTTTGAGAGGGAAAGCCACTGGTCAATCACTGAAAAAGAATGCTACGCCATTATGTATGCCCTGGAAAAGCTATGCCCATACGTTTGGGGACGGCGTTTCCAACTACAAACCAACCATGCTGCGCTAAAGTGGCTTCATACTGCCAAGGGAAACAACAAAAAACTGTTTCGATGGAGTTTAGCTCTCCAAGATTTTTATTTTTAATTTCAACACATCTCAGGAGCTTCTAACAAAGTAGCTGATGCACTCTCCCGTGAAAGTTTCCCAGAATCAACTGGTTAAAAATTGTCCTTAAAATGTGAAAAATCTTGTAGTTTTACATAATTAGTAGTATATGTAAAGGTGCATGTGTTGTATTAATCTGTTTATTCTAAAGTTCTAGGAAGAAATCACCGCCAGTGTGGTTCCACACTGTCTGAGATTTGGGGGGCGTGTCATAAACAGATGATTAAGGGTTAATGTCTCTTTTACCTGTAAAGGGTTAAGAAGCTCAGTAAACCTGGCTAACAGCTGACCAGAGGACCAATGGAGGGACAAGATACTTTCAAATCTTGGTGGAGGGAAGTCTTTGTTTGTGTTTTTTGTTTTGTTCGTCGTTCGCTCTTGGGGCTAAGAGTGACCAGACGTGCACCCAGACTTTCCCCACCTTTCTGAAACAGTCTTTCATGTTTCAAAATAGTAAATAATAGCCAGGCAAGGAGGATCAGTCTTATGTTTGTTTTCTTAACTTGTAAATGTGTCTTTTTGGTGGAAGGATTTTTACCTTTGTTTGCGGTAACTTTGAATCTCAGGCTGGGGGGGTGGGTAGTCCCTCTAGTTTATATGAATTTGAGTACCCTGTAAAGCATTTTCCATCTTGATTTTACAGAGATAATTTTTATCTTTTCTTTCTTTAATTAAAAGCTTTCTTTTTAAGAACCTGACTGATTTTTCCTTGTTTTAGATTCCAAGGGATTGAGTCTAAACTCACCAGGGATTGGTGGGAGGAAAAGGAGAGAGGATGGTTAATTCCTCTTTGTTTCAAGATCCAAGGAGTTTGGATCTGTGTAAGCCTCTCAAGGCAACCCAGGGAGGGGAGAGTCTGGGGGGGAAAGGAGAGGGATGGTTAATTTCTCCTTGTTTTAAGACCCAAGGGGTTGGGGTCTTGGGTTCCCCAGGGAAGGTTTTGGGGGAACAGAAAGTGTGCCAGACACAGACTTCTGGCTGGCAGCAGCATACCAGATTGAAGCTAGTAATTAAGCTTAAAAGTGATCATGCAGGTCCCCACTTCTTAAACCCTAAAGTTCAAAGTGGGAAAAAAACCTTGACACCTTCACAGAACTCTAATAGATTAGAAAGATACAATTTACCTTTACAGAAACCATGTTGACTATTGCTCAACAGTTTTTGTTTTTCTATGTGTCTGACAATTTTATTCTTAATTATTGTTTCGACTAATTTGCCCAGTACTGACGTTAGACTTACCAGTCTGTAATTGCCGGGATCACCTCTAGAGCCCTTTTTAAATATTGGTGTTCATTAGTTAACTTCCAGTTATTGGGTACCGAAAGTGATTTAAAGGACAGGTTACAAACCTTAGTTAATAGTTCTGCAACTTCACATTTGAGTTCTTTCAGAACTCTTGGGTGAATGCCATCTGGTCCCGATGACTTGTTAATGTTGAGTTTTTAATTCCAAAACCTCCTCTAGGGACACTTCAATCTGTGACAGTTCCTCAGATTTGTCACCTACAAAAGCCAGCTCAGGTTTGAGAATCTCCCTAACATCCTCAACTGTGAAGACTGAAGCAAAGAATCTATTTAGTTTCTCGCAATGACTTTATCGTCTTTGTCATAAACAGATAGTTAAGGGTTAATGCCTCTTTTACCTGTAAAGGGTTAAGAAGTTCACCTAGCCTAGCTGACATTTGACGAGAGAAACCAATGAGGGAATAAGATGTTTCAAAAGGAAGGAGGGAAGTTTTCCTTTGTTTAGTTAGTTTCAGCATCAGCCGGAGTGAAAAAGATCAAGGAATCAGCCTCTTACCAGAGTAGTAAGTTTTAGAAAGGGATAAATAGGTTTATGTTTATTTTCTTTGTAACTTGTCTTGGTACCATTAAGGGAATTATCAAATTTGGGTATTCAAGTCTTGTGTTTATTAAGATTTTTACCCAGGAGAACATCCTCTGTGTTTTGAATCTGTTGTCTGTGAGAGTAGCTGGTATGCTAATCTCTCCGAGAGGTTTTTCTTTTACCTTTCTTTTCTTTAACTAAAAGACTTTTTCTTAATAGCTGATTGATTTTTTCCTTGTTTTTAGATCCAAGGGGGTTGGATCTGGATCCACCAAGAGTTGGTGAGAGAAAGGACTGGGGATGGTTAATTTCTCCTTGTTTTAAGATCCAAGGGGTTTGGATCTGTGTTCACCAGGAAACTGGTGAAGTCTCTCAAGGCTACCCAGGGAGGGGAAGGTTTTGGGGGGAAAGAGGGTGTTCCAGACACTCAAAAATCTGGATGGTGGCAACAAGACCAGATCTAAGCTGGTAGTTAAGCTTAGAGCTTCTCATGCAGGTCCCCCACATCTGTACCCTAAAATTCAGAGTGGGGAAGGAACCTTGACAGTCTTTAAGAGCTCCTTTTGTATCTCGATCATCAAGGGGCCCCACTGGTTATTTAGCAGGCTTCCTGCTTCTGATGTACTTAAAAAACATTTTGTTATTACCTTTGGAGTTTTTGGCTAGCCATTCTTCAAACTCTTCTTTGGCTTTTCTTATTACACTCTTGCATTTAATTTGGCAGTGTTTATGCTCCTTTCTATTTGCCTTGCTAAGATTTGACTTCCACTTTTTAAAGGAAGTCTTTTTATCTCTCACTGCTTCTTTTACATGGTTGTTAAGCCACGGTGGTTCTTTTTTAGTTCTTTTATTGTATTTCTTAATTTGAGGTATACATTGAAGTTGGGCCTCTTGTATGATGTTTTTAAAAAGCGCCCATGCAGCTTGCAGGGATTTCACTTTAGTCACTGTACCTTTTAACTTCTATTTAACTAACCCCCTCATTTTTGCATAGTTCCCCCTTTTGAAATTAAATGCCACAATGTTGAGCTGTTGAGATGTTCTTCCCACCACAGGGATGTTGAATGCTATTGTATTATGGTCACTATTTCTAAGCGGTCCTGCTATAGTTACCACTTGGACCAGCTCCTGCGCTCCACTCAGGATTAAATCTAGAGTTGCCTCTCCCCTTGTGGGTTCCTGTACCTGCTTCTCCATGAAGCAGTCATTTAAAGAGTCAAGAAATTTTATCTCTGCATTTCGTCCTGAAGTGAAATGTTCCCAGTTAATATGAGGTTAATCGAAATCCCCCACTATTATAGGGTTCTTAATTTTGATAGCCTCTCTAATTTCCATTAGCATTTCATCATCACTATTACTGTCCTGGTCAGGTGGTCAATAATAGATCTCTAATGTTATATTTTTATTAGAGCATGAAATTTCTATCCATAGAGATTCTATGGAACATGTGGATTCACTTAAGATTTTTACTTCAGTTGAATTTACATTTTCTTTCACATATAGTGCCACTCCCCCACCACACGACTTGTTCTGTCCTTCCGATATATTTTGTATCCCAGAATGATTGCGTCTCATTGATTGCTCTCAGTCCACCAGGTTTCTGTGATGCCTATTATATCAATATCCTCCTTTATCACAAGGCACTCTAGTTCACCCATTTTATTATTTAGACTTCTAGCATTTGTGTACAAGCACTTTAAAAACTTGTCCTTGTTTATTTGTCTGTCCTTTTCTGATGTGTCAGATTCTTTTTTATGTGACTGTTTATCATCTGATCCGGCCCTTACATTATCCTCTTCCATTCTCTGCTCCTGACTGTAACCTGGAGATTCTCTATCAATAGACTCTTCCCTAAGAGAAGTCTGTGTCCAATCCACATGCTCCTCTGCAGCAGTCGGCTTTCCCCCATCTCCTAGTTTATAAACTGCTCTACAACTTTTTTAATGTTTAGTACCAGCAGTTTAGTGCCTAAACTTTGGTTTAGGTGGAGCCCATCTCTCCTGTATGGGCTCCCCTATCCCAAAAGTTTCCCCAGTTCCTAATGAATGTAAACCCCTCCTCTCTACACCATCGTCTCATCCACGCAGTGAGACTCTGAAGCTCTGCCTGCCTAACTGGCCCTGCATGTGGAACTAGGAGCATTTCTGAGAATGCCACTATAGAGGTCCTGGATTTCAATCTCTTCCCTAGCAGCCTAAATTTGGCTTCCAGGACGTCTCTCCTGCTTCCAGGACATCTCTCCTACCCTTCCCTGTATCATTAGTACCTACATGTATCACAACCACGGCTCCTCCCCAGCACTACACTTAAGTCTGTCTAGATGCCTCGAGAGATCAGCAATCTTTGCATCAGGCAGGCAAGTCAGCATGACAGACTACCAGTGACAGAACCTACCATGACAGAATACCAGTGACAGAACCTACCATGACAGAATACTAGTGGCTCTCCAGGCTGAGATTCTCAGAGGCATTAAAAAGAGTTAAGCATCTGAAGGGTATGCTTATGTTCATTTTGGGTGAAATGTGGTTAGCAGGGTGCTTATGCATAGGGAAGCATGCTGTGGCTCACCAGCCTAGGAACATTCTAGAGAAGGCCAGGGAGAGGGGGTTGAGCACAGCATGTGAAATGGAGAACTATGGGCATGTGATAAACAAACCCATATATAGCAAGGTTAACTCTTATTGGTTAGAAGTTCATGTTATGTAACTTGTTATGTACGTGCCATGTGCTATAAAATAGCAAGGGGAGGGGTTCCTTGCTGGAGGGACTCTGCCTGATTTTTGGTAGCAGGGGGTCTCCTTTTGTACATATTAAATAAAGCCTTGTTGAATTGAATTGCATCACATCGAATTGAATTGCATCTGTGATGGAGTAGGGACTGTCTGTGTGGGGGATGGGAGAGCTGGGGATGACTTTAGGTGAGGGACAGGAGCTCAGCCTGTAACCTGAGCTAGGTAGCGTGGAGGGGTGTCTGCACCTTTGCCGGGAAGCTGGACAAAGGAAGGGGCCTGCTGGAGGGAGTTAGTTCAGTTTCAGTTTTGGGCTGGGTGGTGGAATTCAGGGAATCCCAAGTTGGGGACTAAGCTTCCTGAACCCCCAGAAGGACCAGATTGAGGGGCCCTGGTTGTACCTATAAGCTCTGCCGTAGCCTGCGTTCCTGTTGTCCAATAAACCTTCTGTTTTACTGGCTGGCTGAGAGTCACTGTGAGTCCCAGGAAGAGGGGTACAGGGCCTGACTCTCCTACACTCCGTGTCAATTGGTGGAAGCGATGGGACCTACTGCACCCCATGGACGGCGCTTCCTGCAGTAAGTGACTGGAGAGCAGTAAAACGAAGGGATGATTTCAGGGATGATTAACCCCTGGGAGAGTGTGACCAGAGAGAAGGCTCTCACAGTAACAGGGTCCCCCGGGGGATTGCAGCGAGAGGTCCCAGAGGTGGAGGAGTCTGCAGCTCGACCCTGGCAGAGAGGTGGTGACCTCAAGAAGGACTGGCACACTAGGGGTCTCCCTGGAAACTATGGGTAGCGGTGAGCACACAGGTCTGTGAGTGACCAGCAGGAATATGTATGCCAAGTGCCTTAAGTGCAACCTGGTGGAGCTGTGCAAGCAGAGGGGGCTGCACAGTGGGAGGCTCACCAAAGGCCAGCTGATTGCCCAGCTGGAGGAGGGTGATTGCTTGAATGAACGGATCCCTGTCTCTGAGGGACTCAGCCTGGCAGATGCAGCACAGGCACCAGTGTCTGTCCCCGCTGGGAGTGGTCAGCTGGCTGCTGAGGGCTCCCCAAGACCCCCCCATCCTATGCCTAGGGGAAGGGCAGGGAGAATACCGAGGGCACCGTGACCACCCCGGCCAGCAGGAGATCCTCCCTGCGAAGCTCACCCGCCAGCAGGGGATTGTCTCAGCGATGCTCGGCATCCATGAAATGGAAGCAGCTGGAATGGGAGAAGGAGCTAAAACTGAGAGAGCTTAAGGATCGTGAAAGACAGAGGCAGCATGACCTGGAGGAGAAAGAGCGACAGAGGGAACATGAAGAACGACAGCGTCATCATGAACTGGAACTGACGAGGCTGAGGAGTAGCGGGCCCCTGGCTGCGGTGAGTGAGTGGGGACCCAGGACTGCGTAGAGCTTTGATAAGTGCATCCGGGCCCAGCATAAGGAAGGGGAGGACATGGATGACTTCCTGGATGCCTTTGAGTCAGCCTGCGAGCCGCACCAGATAGATCCTGCAGACAGGCTTCGGGTTCTCACCTCCTTACTGGACCCCAAAGCCGTGGCATTGTACCACCAACTGGAAGAGGTGGAGAAAGGGAACTACGAACTATTCAAACAGGCCCTGCTGCGCGAGTTTGGGCTGACTCCTGAGATGTACCGGGAGAGGTTCCGGAGTCAGTATAAAACCCCTGAGGTCTCATATCTGCAACTAGCCGTCCGCATGGAGGGATACACCAGCAAGTGGGCAGATGGAGCCCAGATGAAGGAGGACCTGGTTAAACTGCTGATACTAGAGCAACTGTATGAACGGTGCCCATCCGACCTGAGGCTGTGGTTGAGGGACCAAAAGCCAGAGAACTTGCAACATGCAGAGCGGCTGGCCGATGAGTTCATGAAGAGCCAGTCGGGGGGTGGCAGGGAAGAGTCCCAAAAGAACAGGCCCGCCACGATGTAGATAGTCATCCTGGGACCTCCCAAAGGGGGAATAGGGAGAACCCTCTTCCAAGGGGAACGCCCAGCGTCAGGGACAACCGACCTGTTCAAGGGGACCAACGGGACATGAGCTGCTATCACTGTGCCAGAGGGGCCACATATGGTCCCAGTGCCCCAGACTCAAGGACAGACTGAGGAGACCGACCCCACACCGGTTTAACTTGGTAGAGACCCAGCTGGACGAGGGGCAGTGTTCCCAGGAAAGAGGGGCTGGCAGCGTACCACCTGCGAAGGAGGGAGGAGGGCCCCAGATCAGCTCCTCTGGGGGGCTGGATGCTCCAGGCTCTGGGTTTTTAGTTTACAGGGTGGGCGTGGGGCTGCCCCTCTGGAGAGAGTGCCTTGTTCCCCTGGAGGTAGATGGGAGGAAGGTCACTGGGTACTGGGACACAGGCGCAGAGGTGACACTGGCCCTGCCCGAGGTGGTGGCCTCAGATCGGATGGTGCCTGACACCTACCTGACCCTGATGGGTGTGGGCGGCACCCCATTCAAGGTGCCCATGGCAAGGGTACACCTGAAGTGAGGGGCCAAGGAGGGCCCAAGGATGTGAGGGTACACCCACATTTGCCCACAGAAGTGTTAATGAGGGGGACCTGGAGGTCTGGACAAGCAATGCTCGAGGTGCCCTGCTCGTGACCCGTAGTCAGAGTCGGTGAGGGGCACTGCTCCCCGACAACGGGGAAGGTACTTTGCCCAAGGCACAGGACCCTAACCTGATGGGGGAGGGAATGCCCAGGGACACGGCGCAGAGAGGCTGCAGCCTCAGACCCAACCAGTGAGAGAGAGCAGGTCCCCATCCCTGTCTCAACTGCTGAGTTCCAGGCTGAGTTGCAGAAAGATCCCTCCTTGCGGAGGCCAAGGGACCTGACTGACCTCAGTGCCGTACAGTCCATGAGGAGAGGTTGCAAGGAGAGGTTCTTGTGGGAGAAGCAGTTCCTGTACCGAGAATGGGCTCCCCCAGGGGAAGTAGAGTCATGAGGTATCAGGAGGCAGCTAGTGGTTCCCCAGAAGTTTCGCCACAAGCTACTGTATCTGGTCAATGACATCCCTCTTGCAAGGCACCAGGGAATCCGGTGCACCAGGCAGAGGCTGCTACAGAACTTTTACTGGCTTGGTGTCTTTACCTATCTCTGACAGTACTGCCAATCCTGTGACCCCTGCCAGAGGATGGAGAAGGCCCGGGACAAGGGGAAAGAGGCTTTGAGGCCTTTACACAACATAGAAGGACCTTTCCAGAAGGTGGCCATGGACATAGTGAGACCTCTCAGCAAGACGACAAGGTCGGGGAAGAAATATATTCTGGTGGTGGTAGATTTTGCCACTCGCTACCCCAAGGCGGTGGCCTTGTCTTCTGTCGAAGCAGACACTGTGGCAGATGCGCTGCTGACCATTTTCAGCCAGGTGGGGTTCCCCAAGGAAGTCTTAACGGACCAGGGGTCCAACTTCATGTCAGCCCTGCTCCGGTGCTTGTGGGAGAAATGTGGGATCCAGCACAACTGGGCCTCAGCATATTGCCCCTAGCCCAACGGGCTGGTGGAAAGGTTCAACGGGACGCTAAAGATGATGCTAAAAACATTTATGAACCAGCACCCGCAGGACTAGGACAAGTACTTACCTCTCCTGCTGTTCGCGTACAGGGAGATACCCCAGGAATCCACCGGGTTTTCACCTTTCGAACTGTTATATGGAAGGCTGGTAAGGGGCCCCAGGACCTGATGAGAGATGAATGGGAGAGGAAGGCCATTCACGATGGAGAGTCAGTGGTGGAGTATGTCCTGACTTTCTGGGAAAGACTTGCCGAGCTCATGGGCCTGGCCAGGGAGAATCTGGCTCGAGCCCAGAGGAAACAAAAGGTCTAGTATGATCGCACAGCGCCGGCCCGCACCTTCGCCACCGGGGATCAGGTGATGGTTCTCATCCCCGTGAGAAAGAACAAACTCCAGGCCTCCTGGGAAGGGCCCTTCAAGGTTGTCAAGCAACTAAATGAGGTAAACTATGTGGTGGACCTGTCGAACCGGGCGCACCACTGCTGGGTGTACCATGTCAATATGATGAAGCCATACTATGACAGGGGGAATGTGGTGTTGGCCGTTTGTGGATATTGGGAGGAGCAGGGAGATGATCCTTTAGTGGATCTGTTCCCTGGGACAAAAGCTGGTTCCTCCCTGGAGGCGATTCCCCTCTCTGATCAGATAACCCTGGCCTAGCACGCTGAGGTCAGAGGGGTGCTGCATCTATACTGACAGCTGTTTTCCAACCAGCCTGGACGCACGAATTTGACTGTCCACCGGGTGGAGACCGGGTCACATCTCCCTATAAGATGCTCCCTTTTCGGGTCACCGGGAAAACTGCCCAGGACCTAGAAAGAGAGGTCAGGGACATGCTGGCTTTGGGGGTGATCCAGCTGTCTTCCAGCCCTTGTGCCTCGCCAGTGGTGCAGGTCCTCAAAAGGGATGGGTCGATCCGGTTCTATGTGGACTATCGAAAGCTCAGTGCCATCACTGTATCTGATGCTTACAACATGCCCAGGCCTGATGAGCTCCTAGACAAGCTGGGAGGCACTCGGTACCACACCACCATGGATCTTACAAAGAGCTACTGGCAAGTGCCGTTGGACGCAGATGCCAGGCTGAAATTGGCCTTTATCACCTCTCTGTGGCTCTACAAGTTTCTGACCCTGCCTTTCAGCCTCAAGGGAGCGTCGGCCACCTTCCAGCGCCTGGTGGATCAGCTTCTGAGGGGGATGGAGAGTTTTGCCATGGTGTATATTGACAACATCTGTGTCTTTAGCTGGACCTGGGAGGAACACGTGTCCCAGGTTAAACAAGTGCTGGACTGACTCCGGGAGGTTGGGTTGACCGTAATGGCTGAGAAGTGCAAGGTGAGGATGGCTGAAATATCTTATCTGGGTCATCAGGTGGGGAGCAGCTGCCTAAAGCTGGAGCCAGCCAAGGTGGAGGTGATCAGAGACTGACCCGCTCCCCAAACCAAAAAGCAGGTCCAGGCCTTTATTGGGATGGCGGGGTATTATCGAAGGTCTATGCCCCACTTTAGCACCATAGCTGCCCCCATCACTGAATTATGCAAGAAGGGGAAGCCAGACAAGGTGGCCTGGACCGAGCAGTGCCAGCAGGCTTTTCGGGCGCTGAAGGAGGCTCTGGTTAGTGGCCCAGTTCTGTCAAACCCAGACTTTGACAAGCCCTTTATAGTGTTCACCGACGCCTCAGACACGGGACTGGGGGTGGTATTAATGCAGGAGGATGAAAAGGGGAAGAGACACCCTATCGTGTACCTGAGCAAGAAGTTGCTAGCCCGGAAACAGAACTACGCGGCCATCGAGAAGGAATGCCTGGCCATGGTGTGGGCCCTTAAGAAATTGGAGCCATATCTCTTTGGGCGACACTTCACCGTGTACACCGACCACTCTCCCCTGACCTGGCTGCACCAGATGAAAGGAGCCAACGCCAAGCTCCTGACGTGGAGCCTGCTCCTGCAGGATTATGACATGGACGTGGTCCATGTGAAGGGAAGTGCCAACCTGATAGCGGATGCGTTGTCCTGGAGAGGTGGCCCTGAACTTCCCCGCTCAGTTCAGTCTCGAAGGGGGGAGAGATGTGATGCAGTAAGGACTGTCTGTGTGGGGGATGTGAGAGCCGTGGATGACTTTAGGTGAGGGATAGGAGCTCAGCCTGTAACCTGAGCTAGGTAGGCGGGAGGGGTGTGTCATAAACAGATGGTTAAGGGTTAATGTCTCTTTTACCTGTAAAGGGTTAACTAGCTCAGTAAACCTGGAACACCTGAACAGAGGACCAATCAGGAGACAAGATACTTTCAAATCTCGGTGAGGGAAGCCTTTGTCTGTGCTTTTTGGGTTTTTCTTTGTTCTCCCTGGGTTCTGAGAGGGACCAGACATGTATACAGACTCTCCAATTTTCTGAAACAGCCTCTTCTGTTCAATTTAGTAAGTACCAGTTAGAAAGGCGGTTTAGTCTTTTGATTGTTTTCTTATTTTGCAAATGTGTATTTTGCTGGAAGGATTGTATTTCTGTTTGCTGCAACTTGTATTTGTGCTATGTGGAGGATTCTCTAGTGTCTATAAGCTGAAAGACCCTGTAACATTTTCCATCTTGATTTTACAGAGACAATTTTTACTTTTTTTCTTTCTTTAATTAAAAGCTTTTCTTTTTAAGAACCGATTGATTTTCTTATTCTTGTGTAAGAGCCAAGGGGAGGAGGTCTGCACTCACCAGGGAATTGGTGGGAGAAAGGAGAGAAGTGGGGAGGAAAAGCCTGCTTTCTCTCTGTGTTAGGATCACTGTCTCTCTCTCAGGAAGAGTCTGGGAGGGGGAGAGAAGAGCGGGAAGGTGAATTTCCTCTCTGTTTTAAGATTCAAGGAGTTTGAATCACAGTGATCTCCCAGTGTAACCCAGGGAGAGGAGAATCTGGGAGGAAGAAAGGAGGGGAATGGTTTATTTCCCTTTGTTTTGAGATCCAAAGGGTTTGGGTCTTGGGGGTCCCCAGGGAAGGGTTTAGGGGCCAGAAAGTGTCCCAAAGCATTATATTTTTGGGTGGTGGCAGATCTATCATTTCTAAGCTAGTAATTAAGCTTAGAGGGGTTCATGCAAGTACCCTATCTTTTGGCAATTTAGGTTCAGAGTGGGGAATCATACCTTTGACAGGGTGTCAGCACTTTTGCCCAGGAAGCTGGACAAAGGAAGAGGCCTGCTGGAGGGAGTTAGTTCAGTTTCAGTTTTGGGCTGGGTGGTGGAATTCAGGGAATCCCAAGTTGGGGACTAAGCTTCCTGAACCCCCAGAAGGACCAGATTGAGGGGCCCTGGTTGTGCCTTTAAGCTCTGCTGTAGCCTGCGTTCCTGTTGTCCAATAAACCTTCTGTTTTACTGGCTGGCTGAGAGTCACTGTGAGTCCCAGGAAGAGGGGTACAGGGCCTGACTCCCCCACACTCCGTGACAGCATCACATTGCATCGAAGTCCCTTGATTCTACCCAGCATCAGACTCACTGGGAACCACAAAATCCCAACAGTTTCTTGGTGCAGAGAGCAGGGTGAGAAATATCCTTCAGGATCATGACCTACAATCTAGTTAGTGGATGAATTTGTTCATTTTTTATTTGGTTGTGTGTCTCTGACCTGACTGGTGACTCTCAGACCTTTTGTAGTAAGCAAGTCTTGGTGCTGGGGAATTCAGAGTGTCTGTTGCAGTCTTAAGACATTATACTTAGTGTTGGGGCTGGTTAAGCTGTGAGTTCCTCTGACTAAGTGCTGTTGAAATGGGAAATCAAAGAGGCTGTAAGGACCAACAGTTAGTGTAGGGGCAGGTATAGCCATAAGTACCTCTAGCTAATGTGTTGGCAGGCCCAGATCTCCTAATTGGACATTGTAATTGTGCAGATCAAATAAATTGGAAAAAGGATTAATCTGATGATTGGGCATTTCAGTCCAGGGTGTTTGATTTGAATAAATTGCTATTAGTCTGTAAACAGAATTGTATTTAAAAATTGGAGATTGGAGGATATTTAGGTTAAAGAAAAAAAGGGAAAGATGAAGGGATATAGTGATCCACAATATGAAGAGTATATGGTTCGTGCTTTTATAACTATTGTAGCAGTAAATTTGTTAGCTTCTTGTGGAGATATTTTGTCTGTATGACTGAAATAAAGAAGGACAAAATGGCTGTTATGTGTTTGATTGTTGATTATGAACAGCTGGTTAGAAAGAGTGATATGCTAAAAGGAAGGGTGGGAGAGTTAGAAGCAGAGGTATAAAAACTGCAAGCAGAAGCAAAAAACTATAAAGAAGCGGACTTGCAGGAGAAGAGATCATTTCCCTCAGCACCTTTGGACCCTACATGAGTAACATGGGGATATCACTCTAGTTTCATGGCTCCGGTGAGAGTGCACACTGTCCCTGATCCTAATCCAGGGGAAGTGGACCCTGCTACTGTTAGTCACCTAGAGAACACTCCTATGAGTCCATCTGAGTTGCGGAGCATGTTAAAAGAAATGTCATCTTTGCAGCTTAATAACCGAAACCTACCCTTCTGGGAAAAGGTACAGGACTGGATGGTAGAGGGAGGCTTAAATGCTTTTGATGATCACATAGTGTTTTCAGCCTTGGACATTAGCAATGGCTTTTGGTCTGTTCCTGCGCACCCTGACAGTTAATTTTGGTTTGCATTCACTGTTAAAGGGAAGCAATGTACCTTTACTTGCCTAAGCCAGGGTTTTCGTAACTCACCTAATTTGTTTCATACAGTATTAGCTGATGTGCTGGCAAAGCTGCCAGACATGACTTCTTGTGTCATACAGTATGTTGATGATCTTCTTATCTCCTCACCAGATGGTCAAACGCACATGAAAGACTTAGGGTATGGCTACACTGACAGTTGTACAGCGCTGGGAGATACAGCTGTCTTCGTACAGCTGTGTAGGGAAAGCGCTGCAATGTGGCCACACTGACAGCTACCAGCGCTGCAGTGTGGTCACATTTGCAGCATTTGCAGCTCTGTTGGGAGTGGTGCATTGTGGGCAGCTATCCCAGTGTTCAAATGGCTGCAACGTGCTTTTCAAAAGAGGGGGGTGAGGGGAAACGTGGTGGAGAGAAAGAGTGTGGATTTTTGGATCTGTCAGCTCCCTGCCTTCAAGTTCTAAGGACTGGAACATACACATCACCAACCTGCAATCAATTTAAAAGTTTCGAGCCCTTCCCCCACCCCTCTCTTATTCACTAAATGCAAATTATGCAGTCCTAAATAGCCTTCTGTAAGCAGCTGCTTAGCATGGACTCCCCCCACCCCCTCTGCCATGTGACTTCTCTCTTCAAGCAAACAGCTGTGAACCTTCCAAAGCAATTCCCCTGCCTGCCTCCTGTGGCTCGCTCCAGCAAACAGGAGCTGTGTTTGTTTTTTAGATAAGCAGCTCGGGGGAGCTTGGAGTTCAGCCATTCTTCCGGTTTGTTGTGAGCAGGCATTCTGGGATACCTCCTAATACCCTGGAAGCCAATAACAGAACTTTTGGTGGCCACACTTGATGAGCAGCACTGCATCACCAGCGCTGCAATTGTTACACCCCAAGCAGACCAGGTGTACAGCCAGTGCTGCAGCCAGGGAGTTGCAGCGCTGGATGTGCCTTGCAGGTGTGGACACTTACTACATTGCAGCGCTGTAAACCCACCACCAGCGCTGCAACTCTCCAGTGTAGTCAAGCCCTCCGAAATGATCCTGCAGCACTTGGCAGACAGTGGGGTAAAATGTAATGCTAGAAAGGCTCAGATTGTAAAGGAGGAAGTATCCTATCTGGGGTATCTAATATCCAAGGGGTACAAGCATTTAACTGTTGACCGCATTGAGGCTATTAATGCATGCCCACGACCAATTACAGTCAGGAGAGATAGGAAAGTGTAGGAGCTATTCAATTTCTGCCAAACTCAAATCCCAAATTATTCAAGGATTGTCCAGCCCCTTAATAATCTCCTGAAGGGTGCTGGTGAATCACATGATGCAACTGAATGGACACGTGAATGTGAACAGGCATTTACCACATTGAAACAGAGGCTAAGTACTGCCCAGGGTTGGGACTTCCTAATCCATTAATGCCTTTTACATTGAACACACATGTCAGAGAGGGATATATGGCAGCAGTGTTAATGCAAAAACATGGGGACAAACAGCGTCCAGTAGCATACTACTCTTCTAAAATAGATGCTGTCACTCAGCAATGCCACCGTGTCTCCAGGCGGTGGAAGGAGCTTCTATGGCCCTAAGTCAGGCCTCACCACTTATTGGTGTGCAGGATGTAAATATTGTCATGCCTCATGCTGTCCTTGCTATTTTATCAGGAAATAAATCTTCAGCAGTCCATGTGGCAAGATGACTCGATGGGAAACGAGCTTGCTAATACCTTTGGTACATCTGCAACGAGCATCATCGCTACAACCCTGCCACCCTCATGCCTACCACAGATGAGGGACACCCACATCATTGTTGCCTTGAAGGAAAGCCCATGGACCTTCCACTGGTAAAAGAAACTGAAATACTTGGTGCCCCTTGCCTATACGTGGATGGTTCTTCCTCCTATGTGGATGGCAAGTGACACACAGGATGGGCCGTTTGTACTCAAGATGGGCAGAAGGTGGAATATGGCAGTTTACCTGGAGCATCGGCACAAGTAACAGAACTACAGGTGTTAATTGCAGCATGTGAAGCTGCAGAAGGTCATGCTGTAAACATATATACTGATTCTAGATACGCGTTTGGGGTTGTACATGATTATATTAACTTGTGGGTAAATCGGGGATTCCTGACAAGTACAGGATCCCCAATACAAAATGGGGGGATAGTGCAGAAACTTCATGCAGTCATGCAGAAACCTACCAAAGCAGCAGTGATAAAAGTGAAGGCCCACACAAAAGGGACAGACCCTCATAGCAACGGGAACCAAAAGGCAGACAAACTAGCTAAACAAGCAGCAGTGGAAGATAAAGAGGCACAACTGATTGCTGCAACACAGCCTCTCATAAAAACCACAAACTTTTTTATATTACAGGACATTCAACACGCTGTACCAAGGGCACAGAAGTGGTTATGGATGGATAATGGGGGCAAACTTTGTGATGATAACACTTGGAAAGGGCCAGGGAACACATTAGTGTTACCAAATATGCTAATGAGAACAATAATACAGGTGTATCACATGTTGGGACATGATGGAGCGTGGAGGGTGAGCACTCTGAAAACCACATTTCACCCTAAATGAACATAAGCGTACCCTTTACATCCAACTCCCATATCAAAGAGATTAGGGTGCCTAACTCCATTAGGGCCCTTGGAAAATAGTTTCTGCAGGGCTGAAGTCCTACCTTTCTCAATGGTGCCCATCTCCTTTGTCTCTGCACAAGCCCTGACATGCTCCCAGTGACTGAGACAGCACTGCCATTTTGGCATCACAGGAATTCTGCCCATTGGTAGGTGGTAGCCACTTCCTCTCGCCAGAGGTTGCCTCACACCCCAACAAGAGGGTCCTGCATAGAGCAGAACTGTCTAAGGCACCTGGGGCTGATTAGACACCATGCCCTGAGAACTACCTCTCTAGGGACGGGCACTTGTTTCAGTCAGTTTTGGGGATGCTCAATGTAACAGGTCCCCTCTCTTTGAACTACTCTGTGCAGCTGGCGGCACCAGAGCAGCTTCTGCCCTGCAGGGCCACATGCACAGTCCCTCCTCAATGACTGTTTGACAGACGTGACCCCAGGAATGGCCTCAGTTCTATGTGTGCCTGGCAAACCTGCTGCTGGCTTTGGACAGACCCAGTGGACCTGGCTTGTGAACCTAGTTCTTTCTTTGTCCAACTTCCCGCCTCCAAGGGCCTGGTGATCCTGGTGCTGTGGCTTTGCTGGAGCTGGTCACAACCGGGCTTAGCCCACATAAGAGCTATAACGCTGTTCCTGGTGAAGTGTCCATAGGTCATTGCTGGGGCCTGGCTGTTTGCATCCGGCCTGTGTGAGCGCAGTGAAGGTGGTGGATTTGCAGAAGCGTATGATGGCAATAAGCAGAATTTCAGGGGTGGCAGATTTCCCGGGCTTGCGACCCCATCTATGCTGCACCAGGAGTTAGTATTTTTATTGTCCAAACATTCATTTTGATCTGAAATGGCTTTTTTATGGATATAGAAATTTGGTTAAAATAGTCTCCAGTGCACCTAGTTCCCAATTAGAAACTCTATGATGGGACAATGGTTATGGCCACCTCACTCTCTGGTTAAAAGAACAACACTGACCTGAACTCTGTTTGGATTCTCCATTGTGTCCTTAGGGGCATAAGAAATGACCTGTAGCTACAAGCATGATGAAGTCATCCTGTCATGGATACACATGTCTGGTGCTCTTGAACAGCTCTGGAAGAGTCCCTGGGAGAACCCCTTCAGGTTGTCAGCCCCCTTAGGGTCATACCCTCACTAGGGTAGGCCTCTTGGCATCACTGCCTGCTGGAACCTAATGTAGCATCCTTCAGCACCCATGCTCCTCACTCTGAGCTCCCCTCAGTGAGTCCACCTGAATTGGACACATGGGGAAGACTTGCACACCCAAAGGGGGCAATGAACCCCCGACTTCCTGACTCTGGAGTGACTTTCAGCCAGGCTTGTAAAAGCAGGAGGGTTTATGAGATGTCTGGAACGCAGCGCAGAAAGTCTTTCATTAACACAGAGAATGGAAAGTTACATCTGGGTCAGTCTCAAAGCCCAGAGCTCTCTGACCACTCTGTAGTCCCAATTCGGAAGTTTCTCCCTGCCTCCTGCAGCCCACACTTAAGAATCCCACCTTTCCACTCCCCAGGCCTTTGTCCTCCATCTTTTCACATCCAGCTGGCTTCCTGCTAAGGGTGAACCATCCATGGTCATTTGTTTCTAGGTGGCAAATGTTTGGACAATCGTAGTGGCCATTGTCTTCTGGGAGTCTCCATGAGTTGGGTACCCAGGCCCCAGGCAGCTAGGCATCAGTCATACTTGTGTCTTTAATCTCTGCAAAGAGAAAACAGTCCTTCCCCACACCTAATTAAATACGCACCCCAGAGGGGAAACTGAGGCATACACAATATTCATATGAAACATTATGAAAAATTCCCACTTCCTCTGAATTTGATTACAAGACTTTATTATCTAACATGTAGAAACAATGAACAGGGATGTACCCAGGGATTTACTTTCATGGTTAGTGGATTTTGTGCCTTACACAATGTTTGCTCTGTGCAGTTTCGGACACTGTACACCCTTCTCACATAGGGTGAACTGCCAACACCATGGAGAAAAATACCATAATACAGTATGTATCAGTGCTGAACATGAGAGAGTGACAGAGCTGTCCACAACGGCAATTTCCTATAAGTTGTGTTACATGGACACAGTGAGGGACCACAAAAACTGTCTTAGTAACGCTATGCTGATCATCTCCAATTCTTTTTCATTTTACTGCTGAGATTTTTCAATGGGACTTTTCAACTTAATTTTAATGGAGGCTGATTGCTTAAATCATCCACGCAGCTTTGAAAACCTCAGGCTAAGTAATTATCTCAGAAACCCTGCATGTTTTTGTGAAAGCCACATTTACTGACTGCCTTGCATAAGGCTTCCTTGACCTCTCTGTTTCTCAGGCTGTAGATGAGGGGGTTTACCAGGGGAGTCAGGACTGTGTAGCAAAGAGAAAACACTTTTTTCAGGTCTCTGAGTGTTTCACGTTTCGGTAGCATGTAGACAATCATTATTGTGCCATAGAAAATTGTCACCACGATGAGGTGAGAGGAGCAGGTGGAAAATGCCTTCTGCCTCCCGGTAGTAGAAGGGATTCTCAGGATGGTGGCAATGACACACACATAGGATGTTATGGTTAGTAGGAATGGAGGATAAGTGAATAAAAAGGCTAGAATGAAATCTAGCAATATGATCAGGTGTGTGTCACTGCAGGAGAGTTTTATCAATGGGATGGAGTCACAATAGAAATGGTCAATTTCATTTGGGCCACAGAATATTAATGGTGACATGAATAATATAAAGATGGCAGTAGCCAAATAACCATTTAACCATGACCCAACAGCCAACTGAAGGTAAAACCTGGTATTCATAAGAGTTGAATAGTGCAGGGGTTTACATATCGCTAAATACCGGTCATAAGACATCACTGCTAGGAGATAGCATTCTGTACATCCCAGAGAACCAAAGAAATACAGTTGTGTGATGCAGCCACTGAATGAGATGTTTTTGTCCCCAGTTAGGAGACTGGCCAGCAACCTGGGCAGGATGGTTGAGATGTAGCAGGTCTCCAAGCATGACAAGTTCCCCAGGAAGAAGTACATGGGGATGTGAAGGTGCTGATCAGTCACAACTAGTGCAATGATCAGGATGTTCCCGGCCATAGTTGTGATGTAGATCACTAGGAACATCAGGAAGAGAAGAATTTTCAGTTCAGGGAGATCCCCAAATCCCAGGAGGATAAATTCCATGATGGCCGTTTGATTTCTCCTGGCTGTGTCTGCCATGGGTTTAGTCTAAGAATAATAAAACTGCAACTGAATCAGAAGGACATAGAATTTAAAGTTAATCAAGTCTTTTGAATTAATTCCATAAATATTCAGAAACTCCCCTTCCTCTCCTGGTTACAGGCTGAAATTTTAAGACTGAATGTAGATTTCAGAACAAAGTGCCAGGAGTCTCAGTCTGAGAACAGAATATTGGTATTCATGTAGACCAGCCTCTGCCATATCACAGCAATGACAACTATAACAGCCCATTTTTCTGGTAAACAAGTACTGATATGACAGATCAGACCCTTTCCTTATCTACTATCATATCCCATCTAGTGACAGACTGTAGTTTAACAATGATGCTTAAATGCAGCATCCACTTCTTGCAACGGCCAGAATCATGCCATGTCTTAGGAGTCAAAATCAATAAATACATCAACTAAAATCTTGGTCTGAGATTTTTCAATGCAGTCTAGTGTCCTTAGGCGTGGATCTTGTTAATTAATGGAATTTATGATTTAATGGAAATTAATATATCTTGATGTATTGAGTATTTTTGTGTCCAATTTTAAAAGGAATAATTATTTTCAACCCCTTCACAAAAGGTCAGTTTCTGTCAGAAATTATGAAGTGAAATAAATTTTTAGCTCGTGTAATGAGAAGGAGAAGGACATGATGAGGAACTGTCAACATATTTTCTGTTTTGGATAAGAATTCCCTGTGTTAACATTGTAACAGTATTAAACTACTGTTTTGTCGGTGGGTGTTAGGAGAGTTGCAAATCTGCCTAGTTTTTCACCTTACCTGTGCAGTGATTCATCACTCCTGAATAGTTGTGGGCTGATAATACAAGAACGAGAATGAGACTGGTGAAGAAAGATGCTCCTGAAGTCAGAGTGTAGAAACAATCCGGAATGTGCTACCCTGTGATCTGTGCTACCTTGTGATCCACCCCATAGGGACTCAGTCCTGTGTTCCATAAGGACTAACATGTCCCATTGAAGAACCTCAATGTTATCTACACTTTAAAGGCCTTCTCAGGTCAGGGGGTGGGTAGGAGTGAGGTATTCAGAGAAGAGTGGCAAAAATGATTGAGATAGGAAAAACTACCATCTGAAAAGAAATTGGAAAGGTCAAGTTGTTACCTTTGAAAGGAGAGGGGGACATGATAAATAAAGGTCTGGAGAAGGCAGCGTGTGGAACTTCTGTTTTCCCTGCCCCTTACTGCAAGAACAAGGGGGACATACAATGAAATAAAAAGGTGGGAAACTTAAAAGCTATACAATGAAATATTTGTTCACACAGCATGTAGTTAAAGTGTGGAACTCACGGTTATGCTGGCAGACCAGGTACCAGCTCCTGCCACGGTCTCCTTCTCTCAGTGAGACACTGACAGATACACAGCTGCAATCACCCTTGCTGTTGACAGGAGCCTGTATTACCTATTGAAACCTGAGACTGAGACTCACTCACAAGTCTGTTTTCTTGCTTTAATCTTGTAAATAACTCTCATTTCCTTTTCCTATTTAATAAATCTTCCTATAGTTCACTACAGCATTGGCTACAAGTGTCATCTTTGGTGTGAGACCTAAAGTGCAATTCACCTGAGGGAAGTCGTGAGTAACCTGAATATTGCTGCGATTCTTGGCGTAAGAGGCCATGTACCACAGATACAGTCACCTGGGTGGCAGGAGAGACTGGTGCAGCCAAGAGGACTGTAAGTGACTGTCAGGGCTGTTAAAGTGCCTGAGGAGTTTGCACTCGGTGCAGTTGGTTGGTGAAATCTAGGTTTAGAACTCACAACCAATGAGGGTTTGTGCTCTGGTTTGTAACTCTCTGCCCTGAGTATGGCACTCACCCTGTTGCATCCTCATTGGGAGCATCACACTCACTGCTACAGAAAGTCATTGATATGAAGGATTTAACTAGATTCCAGAAGAGATTAATATCAATATCCAGATATAAATATCCAAAGTTATCAAAATTAATGGCAACAACAGTTTTGGAATAAATATTAAACCTCATGTTTGGGGGAGTTAAGCCAATTTCTAACTATTGTAGTCCAACATGACACATGTTGCGGGAGATCACCCCAGAACTGTTACTGTGGAGTTCTGACATTTCCCTCTGAAACATTTAGTACTAGCCACTCTCGGGGAAAGATACTGGACAGGATGGCCCTTGGGTGTGATCTAATCTGGCAGTTCCTATATTACTACGTTCTCCTAAAGTGATACAGAGAAAACCCAAATTCCAATTAGTTCAAGAAGCTACTCGTTTGATACTTCAGGCTCTGATTGGCTGTTACCTGAAAAAAGTTGACCTGACATAGATAACTTTTTGTAACACTTTTTGGTGAAGATCAATACAAAGAAATCATTTGAGGTGAAGTTCTCAAACTAGGGGTTCTGGACATTAATTCTAATAGGAGATAAGGACACCCAATTCCTAGGTGGCTTTGCAAATCTCAGTCTTAGACCTTCTGAAATATCTATATTTTCTTTATTCTGTGGATTCTCTTGCAACCTGCCTGAATCAGATATAGTGAAACAGTTTTCTTATTTACTTTTAACTAAGACCATTTGTTCTTCAAATTCCTTCTTATGCTCCTAATTTTGTTCTTACACTTTACCCACCTTAAATGCCATTTGAATGTTCCTTTCTATCAGCTTTACTTAATTTTGATTTCCATTATTATCTTCCATGCTTCACCCTAGTTATCCTGAGCCAGATCCCCAGCTGGTATCAATCAGTCATAGTTCTGTTGGAGTGATGGGCCAAATCCCCAGCTGAGGACCTTTCACAAGACATGTATCTCAATTTCCCCATTGTTAAATGGTGCTATTACCACCGACTGGCACTGCTGTGGGAAGGTGAGGCTAAAACTGCTAATATATACAGAGAGAAGGTGAGTCTGCAGCTCGACCCTGGCAGAGAGGTGGTGACCTCAAGAAGGACTGGCACACTAGGGGTCTCCCTGGAAACTATGGGTAGCGGTGAGCACACAGGTCTGTGAGTGACCAGCAGGAATATGTATGCCAAGTGCCTTAAGTGCAACCTGGTGGAGCTGTGCAAGCAGAGGGGGCTGCACAGTGGGAGGCTCACCAAAGGCCAGCTGATTGCCCAGCTGGAGGAGGGTGATTGCTTGAATGAACGGATCCCTGTCTCTGAGGGACTCAGCCTGGCAGATGCAGCACAGGCACCAGTGTCTGTCCCCGCTGGGAGTGGTCAGCTGGCTGCTGAGGGCTCCCCAAGACCCCCCCATCCTATGCCTAGGGGAAGGGCAGGGAGAATACCGAGGGCACCGTGACCACCCCGGCCAGCAGGAGATCCTCCCTGCGAAGCTCACCCGCCAGCAGGGGATTGTCTCAGCGATGCTCGGCATCCATGAAATGGAAGCAGCTGGAATGGGAGAAGGAGCTAAAACTGAGAGAGCTTAAGGATCGTGAAAGACAGAGGCAGCATGACCTGGAGGAGAAAGAGCGACAGAGGGAACATGAAGAACGACAGCGTCATCATGAACTGGAACTGACGAGGCTGAGGAGTAGCGGGCCCCTGGCTGCGGTGAGTGAGTGGGGACCCAGGACTGCGTAGAGCTTTGATAAGTGCATCCGGGCCCAGCATAAGGAAGGGGAGGACATGGATGACTTCCTGGATGCCTTTGAGTCAGCCTGCGAGCCGCACCAGATAGATCCTGCAGACAGGCTTCGGGTTCTCACCTCCTTACTGGACCCCAAAGCCGTGGCATTGTACCACCAACTGGAAGAGGTGGAGAAAGGGAACTACGAACTATTCAAACAGGCCCTGCTGCGCGAGTTTGGGCTGACTCCTGAGATGTACCGGGAGAGGTTCCGGAGTCAGTATAAAACCCCTGAGGTCTCATATCTGCAACTAGCCGTCCGCATGGAGGGATACACCAGCAAGTGGGCAGATGGAGCCCAGATGAAGGAGGACCTGGTTAAACTGCTGATACTAGAGCAACTGTATGAACGGTGCCCATCCGACCTGAGGCTGTGGTTGAGGGACCAAAAGCCAGAGAACTTGCAACATGCAGAGCGGCTGGCCGATGAGTTCATGAAGAGCCAGTCGGGGGGTGGCAGGGAAGAGTCCCAAAAGAACAGGCCCGCCACGATGTAGATAGTCATCCTGGGACCTCCCAAAGGGGGAATAGGGAGAACCCTCTTCCAAGGGGAACGCCCAGCGTCAGGGACAACCGACCTGTTCAAGGGGACCAACGGGACATGAGCTGCTATCACTGTGCCAGAGGGGCCACATATGGTCCCAGTGCCCCAGACTCAAGGACAGACTGAGGAGACCGACCCCACACCGGTTTAACTTGGTAGAGACCCAGCTGGACGAGGGGCAGTGTTCCCAGGAAAGAGGGGCTGGCAGCGTACCACCTGCGAAGGAGGGAGGAGGGCCCCAGATCAGCTCCTCTGGGGGGCTGGATGCTCCAGGCTCTGGGTTTTTAGTTTACAGGGTGGGCGTGGGGCTGCCCCTCTGGAGAGAGTGCCTTGTTCCCCTGGAGGTAGATGGGAGGAAGGTCACTGGGTACTGGGACACAGGCGCAGAGGTGACACTGGCCCTGCCCGAGGTGGTGGCCTCAGATCGGATGGTGCCTGACACCTACCTGACCCTGATGGGTGTGGGCGGCACCCCATTCAAGGTGCCCATGGCAAGGGTACACCTGAAGTGAGGGGCCAAGGAGGGCCCAAGGATGTGAGGGTACACCCACATTTGCCCACAGAAGTGTTAATGAGGGGGACCTGGAGGTCTGGACAAGCAATGCTCGAGGTGCCCTGCTCGTGACCCGTAGTCAGAGTCGGTGAGGGGCACTGCTCCCCGACAACGGGGAAGGTACTTTGCCCAAGGCACAGGACCCTAACCTGATGGGGGAGGGAATGCCCAGGGACACGGCGCAGAGAGGCTGCAGCCTCAGACCCAACCAGTGAGAGAGAGCAGGTCCCCATCCCTGTCTCAACTGCTGAGTTCCAGGCTGAGTTGCAGAAAGATCCCTCCTTGCGGAGGCCAAGGGACCTGACTGACCTCAGTGCCGTACAGTCCATGAGGAGAGGTTGCAAGGAGAGGTTCTTGTGGGAGAAGCAGTTCCTGTACCGAGAATGGGCTCCCCCAGGGGAAGTAGAGTCATGAGGTATCAGGAGGCAGCTAGTGGTTCCCCAGAAGTTTCGCCACAAGCTACTGTATCTGGTCAATGACATCCCTCTTGCAAGGCACCAGGGAATCCGGTGCACCAGGCAGAGGCTGCTACAGAACTTTTACTGGCTTGGTGTCTTTACCTATCTCTGACAGTACTGCCAATCCTGTGACCCCTGCCAGAGGATGGAGAAGGCCCGGGACAAGGGGAAAGAGGCTTTGAGGCCTTTACACAACATAGAAGGACCTTTCCAGAAGGTGGCCATGGACATAGTGAGACCTCTCAGCAAGACGACAAGGTCGGGGAAGAAATATATTCTGGTGGTGGTAGATTTTGCCACTCGCTACCCCAAGGCGGTGGCCTTGTCTTCTGTCGAAGCAGACACTGTGGCAGATGCGCTGCTGACCATTTTCAGCCAGGTGGGGTTCCCCAAGGAAGTCTTAACGGACCAGGGGTCCAACTTCATGTCAGCCCTGCTCCGGTGCTTGTGGGAGAAATGTGGGATCCAGCACAACTGGGCCTCAGCATATTGCCCCTAGCCCAACGGGCTGGTGGAAAGGTTCAACGGGACGCTAAAGATGATGCTAAAAACATTTATGAACCAGCACCCGCAGGACTAGGACAAGTACTTACCTCTCCTGCTGTTCGCGTACAGGGAGATACCCCAGGAATCCACCGGGTTTTCACCTTTCGAACTGTTATATGGAAGGCTGGTAAGGGGCCCCAGGACCTGATGAGAGATGAATGGGAGAGGAAGGCCATTCACGATGGAGAGTCAGTGGTGGAGTATGTCCTGACTTTCTGGGAAAGACTTGCCGAGCTCATGGGCCTGGCCAGGGAGAATCTGGCTCGAGCCCAGAGGAAACAAAAGGTCTAGTATGATCGCACAGCGCCGGCCCGCACCTTCGCCACCGGGGATCAGGTGATGGTTCTCATCCCCGTGAGAAAGAACAAACTCCAGGCCTCCTGGGAAGGGCCCTTCAAGGTTGTCAAGCAACTAAATGAGGTAAACTATGTGGTGGACCTGTCGAACCGGGCGCACCACTGCTGGGTGTACCATGTCAATATGATGAAGCCATACTATGACAGGGGGAATGTGGTGTTGGCCGTTTGTGGATATTGGGAGGAGCAGGGAGATGATCCTTTAGTGGATCTGTTCCCTGGGACAAAAGCTGGTTCCTCCCTGGAGGCGATTCCCCTCTCTGATCAGATAACCCTGGCCTAGCACGCTGAGGTCAGAGGGGTGCTGCATCTATACTGACAGCTGTTTTCCAACCAGCCTGGACGCACGAATTTGACTGTCCACCGGGTGGAGACCGGGTCACATCTCCCTATAAGATGCTCCCTTTTCGGGTCACCGGGAAAACTGCCCAGGACCTAGAAAGAGAGGTCAGGGACATGCTGGCTTTGGGGGTGATCCAGCTGTCTTCCAGCCCTTGTGCCTCGCCAGTGGTGCAGGTCCTCAAAAGGGATGGGTCGATCCGGTTCTATGTGGACTATCGAAAGCTCAGTGCCATCACTGTATCTGATGCTTACAACATGCCCAGGCCTGATGAGCTCCTAGACAAGCTGGGAGGCACTCGGTACCACACCACCATGGATCTTACAAAGAGCTACTGGCAAGTGCCGTTGGACGCAGATGCCAGGCTGAAATTGGCCTTTATCACCTCTCTGTGGCTCTACAAGTTTCTGACCCTGCCTTTCAGCCTCAAGGGAGCGTCGGCCACCTTCCAGCGCCTGGTGGATCAGCTTCTGAGGGGGATGGAGAGTTTTGCCATGGTGTATATTGACAACATCTGTGTCTTTAGCTGGACCTGGGAGGAACACGTGTCCCAGGTTAAACAAGTGCTGGACTGACTCCGGGAGGTTGGGTTGACCGTAATGGCTGAGAAGTGCAAGGTGAGGATGGCTGAAATATCTTATCTGGGTCATCAGGTGGGGAGCAGCTGCCTAAAGCTGGAGCCAGCCAAGGTGGAGGTGATCAGAGACTGACCCGCTCCCCAAACCAAAAAGCAGGTCCAGGCCTTTATTGGGATGGCGGGGTATTATCGAAGGTCTATGCCCCACTTTAGCACCATAGCTGCCCCCATCACTGAATTATGCAAGAAGGGGAAGCCAGACAAGGTGGCCTGGACCGAGCAGTGCCAGCAGGCTTTTCGGGCGCTGAAGGAGGCTCTGGTTAGTGGCCCAGTTCTGTCAAACCCAGACTTTGACAAGCCCTTTATAGTGTTCACCGACGCCTCAGACACGGGACTGGGGGTGGTATTAATGCAGGAGGATGAAAAGGGGAAGAGACACCCTATCGTGTACCTGAGCAAGAAGTTGCTAGCCCGGAAACAGAACTACGCGGCCATCGAGAAGGAATGCCTGGCCATGGTGTGGGCCCTTAAGAAATTGGAGCCATATCTCTTTGGGCGACACTTCACCGTGTACACCGACCACTCTCCCCTGACCTGGCTGCACCAGATGAAAGGAGCCAACGCCAAGCTCCTGACGTGGAGCCTGCTCCTGCAGGATTATGACATGGACGTGGTCCATGTGAAGGGAAGTGCCAACCTGATAGCGGATGCGTTGTCCTGGAGAGGTGGCCCTGAACTTCCCCGCTCAGTTCAGTCTCGAAGGGGGGAGAGATGTGATGCAGTAAGGACTGTCTGTGTGGGGGATGTGAGAGCCGTGGATGACTTTAGGTGAGGGATAGGAGCTCAGCCTGTAACCTGAGCTAGGTAGGCGGGAGGGGTGTGTCATAAACAGATGGTTAAGGGTTAATGTCTCTTTTACCTGTAAAGGGTTAACTAGCTCAGTAAACCTGGAACACCTGAACAGAGGACCAATCAGGAGACAAGATACTTTCAAATCTCGGTGAGGGAAGCCTTTGTCTGTGCTTTTTGGGTTTTTCTTTGTTCTCCCTGGGTTCTGAGAGGGACCAGACATGTATACAGACTCTCCAATTTTCTGAAACAGCCTCTTCTGTTCAATTTAGTAAGTACCAGTTAGAAAGGCGGTTTAGTCTTTTGATTGTTTTCTTATTTTGCAAATGTGTATTTTGCTGGAAGGATTGTATTTCTGTTTGCTGCAACTTGTATTTGTGCTATGTGGAGGATTCTCTAGTGTCTATCAGCTGAAAGACCCTGTAACATTTTCCATCTTGATTTTACAGAGACAATTTTTACTATTTTTCATTCTTTAATTAAAAGCTTTTCTTTTTAAGAACCGATTGATTTTCTTATTCTTGTGTAAGAGCCAAGGGGAGGAGGTCTGCACTCACCAGGGAATTGGTGGGAGAAAGGAGAGAAGTGGGGAGGAAAAGCCTGCTTTCTCTCTGTGTTAGGATCACTGTCTCTCTCTCAGGAAGAGTCTGGGAGGGGGAGAGAAGAGCGGGAAGGTGAATTTCCTCTCTGTTTTAAGATTCAAGGAGTTTGAATCACAGTGATCTCCCAGTGTAACCCAGGGAGAGGAGAATCTGGGAGGAAGAAAGGAGGGGAATGGTTTATTTCCCTTTGTTTTGAGATCCAAAGGGTTTGGGTCTTGGGGGTCCCCAGGGAAGGGTTTAGGGGCCAGAAAGTGTCCCAAAGCATTATATTTTTGGGTGGTGGCAGATCTATCATTTCTAAGCTAGTAATTAAGCTTAGAGGGGTTCATGCAAGTACCCTATCTTTTGGCAATTTAGGTTCAGAGTGGGGAATCATACCTTTGACAGGGTGTCAGCACTTTTGCCCAGGAAGCTGGACAAAGGAAGAGGCCTGCTGGAGGGAGTTAGTTCAGTTTCAGTTTTGGGCTGGGTGGTGGAATTCAGGGAATCCCAAGTTGGGGACTAAGCTTCCTGAACCCCCAGAAGGACCAGATTGAGGGGCCCTGGTTGTGCCTTTAAGCTCTGCTGTAGCCTGCGTTCCTGTTGTCCAATAAACCTTCTGTTTTACTGGCTGGCTGAGAGTCACTGTGAGTCCCAGGAAGAGGGGTACAGGGCCTGACTCCCCCACACTCCGTGACAGCATCACATTGCATCGAAGTCCCTTGATTCTACCCAGCATCAGACTCACTGGGAACCACAAAATCCCAACAGTTTCTTGGTGCAGAGAGCAGGGTGAGAAATATCCTTCAGGATCATGACCTACAATCTAGTTAGTGGATGAATTTGTTCATTTTTTATTTGGTTGTGTGTCTCTGACCTGACTGGTGACTCTCAGACCTTTTGTAGTAAGCAAGTCTTGGTGCTGGGGAATTCAGAGTGTCTGTTGCAGTCTTAAGACATTATACTTAGTGTTGGGGCTGGTTAAGCTGTGAGTTCCTCTGACTAAGTGCTGTTGAAATGGGAAATCAAAGAGGCTGTAAGGACCAACAGTTAGTGTAGGGGCAGGTATAGCCATAAGTACCTCTAGCTAATGTGTTGGCAGGCCCAGATCTCCTAATTGGACATTGTAATTGTGCAGATCAAATAAATTGGAAAAAGGATTAATCTGATGATTGGGCATTTCAGTCCAGGGTGTTTGATTTGAATAAATTGCTATTAGTCTGTAAACAGAATTGTATTTAAAAATTGGAGATTGGAGGATATTTAGGTTAAAGAAAAAAAGGGAAAGATGAAGGGATATAGTGATCCACAATATGAAGAGTATATGGTTCGTGCTTTTATAACTATTGTAGCAGTAAATTTGTTAGCTTCTTGTGGAGATATTTTGTCTGTATGACTGAAATAAAGAAGGACAAAATGGCTGTTATGTGTTTGATTGTTGATTATGAACAGCTGGTTAGAAAGAGTGATATGCTAAAAGGAAGGGTGGGAGAGTTAGAAGCAGAGGTATAAAAACTGCAAGCAGAAGCAAAAAACTATAAAGAAGCGGACTTGCAGGAGAAGAGATCATTTCCCTCAGCACCTTTGGACCCTACATGAGTAACATGGGGATATCACTCTAGTTTCATGGCTCCGGTGAGAGTGCACACTGTCCCTGATCCTAATCCAGGGGAAGTGGACCCTGCTACTGTTAGTCACCTAGAGAACACTCCTATGAGTCCATCTGAGTTGCGGAGCATGTTAAAAGAAATGTCATCTTTGCAGCTTAATAACCGAAACCTACCCTTCTGGGAAAAAGGTACAGGACTGGATGGTAGAGGGAGGCTTAAATGCTTTTGATGATCACATAGTGTTTTCAGCCTTGGACATTAGCAATGGCTTTTGGTCTGTTCCTGCGCACCCTGACAGTTAATTTTGGTTTGCATTCACTGTTAAAGGGAAGCAATGTACCTTTACTTGCCTAAGCCAGGGTTTTCGTAACTCACCTAATTTGTTTCATACAGTATTAGCTGATGTGCTGGCAAAGCTGCCAGACATGACTTCTTGTGTCATACAGTATGTTGATGATCTTCTTATCTCCTCACCAGATGGTCAAACGCACATGAAAGACTTAGGGTATGGCTACACTGACAGTTGTACAGCGCTGGGAGATACAGCTGTCTTCGTACAGCTGTGTAGGGAAAGCGCTGCAATGTGGCCACACTGACAGCTACCAGCGCTGCAGTGTGGTCACATTTGCAGCATTTGCAGCTCTGTTGGGAGTGGTGCATTGTGGGCAGCTATCCCAGTGTTCAAATGGCTGCAACGTGCTTTTCAAAAGAGGGGGGTGAGGGGAAACGTGGTGGAGAGAAAGAGTGTGGATTTTTGGATCTGTCAGCTCCCTGCCTTCAAGTTCTAAGGACTGGAACATACACATCACCAACCTGCAATCAATTTAAAAGTTTCGAGCCCTTCCCCCACCCCTCTCTTATTCACTAAATGCAAATTATGCAGTCCTAAATAGCCTTCTGTAAGCAGCTGCTTAGCATGGACTCCCCCCACCCCCTCTGCCATGTGACTTCTCTCTTCAAGCAAACAGCTGTGAACCTTCCAAAGCAATTCCCCTGCCTGCCTCCTGTGGCTCGCTCCAGCAAACAGGAGCTGTGTTTGTTTTTTAGATAAGCAGCTCGGGGGAGCTTGGAGTTCAGCCATTCTTCCGGTTTGTTGTGAGCAGGCATTCTGGGATACCTCCTAATACCCTGGAAGCCAATAACAGAACTTTTGGTGGCCACACTTGATGAGCAGCACTGCATCACCAGCGCTGCAATTGTTACACCCCAAGCAGACCAGGTGTACAGCCAGTGCTGCAGCCAGGGAGTTGCAGCGCTGGATGTGCCTTGCAGGTGTGGACACTTACTACATTGCAGCGCTGTAAACCCACCACCAGCGCTGCAACTCTCCAGTGTAAGTCAAGCCCTCCGAAATGATCCTGCAGCACTTGGCAGACAGTGGGGTAAAATGTAATGCTAGAAAGGCTCAGATTGTAAAGGAGGAAGTATCCTATCTGGGGTATCTAATATCCAAGGGGTACAAGCATTTAACTGTTGACCGCATTGAGGCTATTAATGCATGCCCACGACCAATTACAGTCAGGAGAGATAGGAAAGTGTAGGAGCTATTCAATTTCTGCCAAACTCAAATCCCAAATTATTCAAGGATTGTCCAGCCCCTTAATAATCTCCTGAAGGGTGCTGGTGAATCACATGATGCAACTGAATGGACACGTGAATGTGAACAGGCATTTACCACATTGAAACAGAGGCTAAGTACTGCCCCAGGGTTGGGACTTCCTAATCCATTAATGCCTTTTACATTGAACACACATGTCAGAGAGGGATATATGGCAGCAGTGTTAATGCAAAAACATGGGGACAAACAGCGTCCAGTAGCATACTACTCTTCTAAAATAGATGCTGTCACTCAGCAATGCCACCGTGTCTCCAGGCGGTGGAAGGAGCTTCTATGGCCCTAAGTCAGGCCTCACCACTTATTGGTGTGCAGGATGTAAATATTGTCATGCCTCATGCTGTCCTTGCTATTTTATCAGGAAATAAATCTTCAGCAGTCCATGTGGCAAGATGACTCGATGGGAAACGAGCTTGCTAATACCTTTGGTACATCTGCAACGAGCATCATCGCTACACCCTGCCACCCTCATGCCTACCACAGATGAGGGACACCCACATCATTGTTGCCTTGAAGGAAAGCCCATGGACCTTCCACTGGTAAAAGAAACTGAAATACTTGGTGCCCCTTGCCTATACGTGGATGGTTCTTCCTCCTATGTGGATGGCAAGTGACACACAGGATGGGCCGTTTGTACTCAAGATGGGCAGAAGGTGGAATATGGCAGTTTACCTGGAGCATCGGCACAAGTAACAGAACTACAGGTGTTAATTGCAGCATGTGAAGCTGCAGAAGGTCATGCTGTAAACATATATACTGATTCTAGATACGCGTTTGGGGTTGTACATGATTATATTAACTTGTGGGTAAATCGGGGATTCCTGACAAGTACAGGATCCCCAATACAAAATGGGGGGATAGTGCAGAAACTTCATGCAGTCATGCAGAAACCTACCAAAGCAGCAGTGATAAAAGTGAAGGCCCACACAAAAGGGACAGACCCTCATAGCAACGGGAACCAAAAGGCAGACAAACTAGCTAAACAAGCAGCAGTGGAAGATAAAGAGGCACAACTGATTGCTGCAACACAGCCTCTCATAAAAAACCACAAACTTTTTTATATTACAGGACATTCAACACGCTGTACCAAGGGCACAGAAGTGGTTATGGATGGATAATGGGGGCAAACTTTGTGATGATAACACTTGGAAAGGGCCAGGGAACACATTAGTGTTACCAAATATGCTAATGAGAACAATAATACAGGTGTATCACATGTTGGGACATGATGGAGCGTGGAGGGTGAGCACTCTGAAAACCACATTTCACCCTAAATGAACATAAGCGTACCCTTTACATCCAACTCCCATATCAAAGAGATTAGGGTGCCTAACTCCATTAGGGCCCTTGGAAAATAGTTTCTGCAGGGCTGAAGTCCTACCTTTCTCAATGGTGCCCATCTCCTTTGTCTCTGCACAAGCCCTGACATGCTCCCAGTGACTGAGACAGCACTGCCATTTTGGCATCACAGGAATTCTGCCCATTGGTAGGTGGTAGCCACTTCCTCTCGCCAGAGGTTGCCTCACACCCCAACAAGAGGGTCCTGCATAGAGCAGAACTGTCTAAGGCACCTGGGGCTGATTAGACACCATGCCCTGAGAACTACCTCTCTAGGGACGGGCACTTGTTTCAGTCAGTTTTGGGGATGCTCAATGTAACAGGTCCCCTCTCTTTGAACTACTCTGTGCAGCTGGCGGCACCAGAGCAGCTTCTGCCCTGCAGGGCCACATGCACAGTCCCTCCTCAATGACTGTTTGACAGACGTGACCCCAGGAATGGCCTCAGTTCTATGTGTGCCTGGCAAACCTGCTGCTGGCTTTGGACAGACCCAGTGGACCTGGCTTGTGAACCTAGTTCTTTCTTTGTCCAACTTCCCGCCTCCAAGGGCCTGGTGATCCTGGTGCTGTGGCTTTGCTGGAGCTGGTCACAACCGGGCTTAGCCCACATAAGAGCTATAACGCTGTTCCTGGTGAAGTGTCCATAGGTCATTGCTGGGGCCTGGCTGTTTGCATCCGGCCTGTGTGAGCGCAGTGAAGGTGGTGGATTTGCAGAAGCGTATGATGGCAATAAGCAGAATTTCAGGGGTGGCAGATTTCCCGGGCTTGCGACCCCATCTATGCTGCACCAGGAGTTAGTATTTTTATTGTCCAAACATTCATTTTGATCTGAAATGGCTTTTTTATGGATATAGAAATTTGGTTAAAAATAGTCTCCAGTGCACCTAGTTCCCAATTAGAAACTCTATGATGGGACAATGGTTATGGCCACCTCACTCTCTGGTTAAAAGAACAACACTGACCTGAACTCTGTTTGGATTCTCCATTGTGTCCTTAGGGGCATAAGAAATGACCTGTAGCTACAAGCATGATGAAGTCATCCTGTCATGGATACACATGTCTGGTGCTCTTGAACAGCTCTGGAAGAGTCCCTGGGAGAACCCCTTCAGGTTGTCAGCCCCCTTAGGGTCATACCCTCACTAGGGTAGGCCTCTTGGCATCACTGCCTGCTGGAACCTAATGTAGCATCCTTCAGCACCCATGCTCCTCACTCTGAGCTCCCTCAGTGAGTCCACCTGAATTGGACACATGGGGAAGACTTGCACACCCAAAGGGGGCAATGAACCCCCGACTTCCTGACTCTGGAGTGACTTTCAGCCAGGCTTGTAAAAGCAGGAGGGTTTATGAGATGTCTGGAACGCAGCGCAGAAAGTCTTTCATTAACACAGAGAATGGAAAGTTACATCTGGGTCAGTCTCAAAGCCCAGAGCTCTCTGACCACTCTGTAGTCCCAATTCGGAAGTTTCTCCCTGCCTCCTGCAGCCCACACTTAAGAATCCCACCTTTCCACTCCCCAGGCCTTTGTCCTCCATCTTTTCACATCCAGCTGGCTTCCTGCTAAGGGTGAACCATCCATGGTCATTTGTTTCTAGGTGGCAAATGTTTGGACAATCGTAGTGGCCATTGTCTTCTGGGAGTCTCCATGAGTTGGGTACCCAGGCCCCAGGCAGCTAGGCATCAGTCATACTTGTGTCTTTAATCTCTGCAAAGAGAAAACAGTCCTTCCCCACACCTAATTAAATACGCACCCCAGAGGGGAAACTGAGGCATACACAATATTCATATGAAACATTATGAAAAATTCCCACTTCCTCTGAATTTGATTACAAGACTTTATTATCTAACATGTAGAAACAATGAACAGGGATGTACCCAGGGATTTACTTTCATGGTTAGTGGATTTTGTGCCTTACACAATGTTTGCTCTGTGCAGTTTCGGACACTGTACACCCTTCTCACATAGGGTGAACTGCCAACACCATGGAGAAAAATACCATAATACAGTATGTATCAGTGCTGAACATGAGAGAGTGACAGAGCTGTCCACAACGGCAATTTCCTATAAGTTGTGTTACATGGACACAGTGAGGGACCACAAAACTGTCTTAGTAACGCTATGCTGATCATCTCCAATTCTTTTCATTTTACTGCTGAGATTTTTCAATGGGACTTTTCAACTTAATTTTAATGGAGGCTGATTGCTTAAATCATCCACGCAGCTTTGAAAACCTCAGGCTAAGTAATTATCTCAGAAACCCTGCATGTTTTTGTGAAAGCCACATTTACTGACTGCCTTGCATAAGGCTTCCTTGACCTCTCTGTTTCTCAGGCTGTAGATGAGGGGGTTTACCAGGGGAGTCAGGACTGTGTAGCAAAGAGAAAACACTTTTTTCAGGTCTCTGAGTGTTTCACGTTTCGGTAGCATGTAGACAATCATTATTGTGCCATAGAAAATTGTCACCACGATGAGGTGAGAGGAGCAGGTGGAAAATGCCTTCTGCCTCCCGGTAGTAGAAGGGATTCTCAGGATGGTGGCAATGACACACACATAGGATGTTATGGTTAGTAGGAATGGAGGATAAGTGAATAAAAAGGCTAGAATGAAATCTAGCAATATGATCAGGTGTGTGTCACTGCAGGAGAGTTTTATCAATGGGATGGAGTCACAATAGAAATGGTCAATTTCATTTGGGCCACAGAATATTAATGGTGACATGAATAATATAAAGATGGCAGTAGCCAAATAACCATTTAACCATGACCCAACAGCCAACTGAAGGTAAAACCTGGTATTCATAAGAGTTGAATAGTGCAGGGGTTTACATATCGCTAAATACCGGTCATAAGACATCACTGCTAGGAGATAGCATTCTGTACATCCCAGAGAACCAAAGAAATACAGTTGTGTGATGCAGCCACTGAATGAGATGTTTTTGTCCCCAGTTAGGAGACTGGCCAGCAACCTGGGCAGGATGGTTGAGATGTAGCAGGTCTCCAAGCATGACAAGTTCCCCAGGAAGAAGTACATGGGGATGTGAAGGTGCTGATCAGTCACAACTAGTGCAATGATCAGGATGTTCCCGGCCATAGTTGTGATGTAGATCACTAGGAACATCAGGAAGAGAAGAATTTCAGTTCAGGGAGATCCCCAAATCCCAGGAGGATAATTCCATGATGGCCGTTTGATTTCTCCTGGCTGTGTCTGCCATGGGTTTAGTCTAAGAATAATAAAAACTGCAACTGAATCAGAAGGACATAGAATTTAAAGTTAATCAAGTCTTTTGAATTAATTCCATAAATATTCAGAAACTCCCCTTCCTCTCCTGGTTACAGGCTGAAATTTAAGACTGAATGTAGATTTCAGAACAAAGTGCCAGGAGTCTCAGTCTGAGAACAGAATATTGGTATTCATGTAGACCAGCCTCTGCCATATCACAGCAATGACAACTATAACAGCCCATTTTTCTGGTAAACAAGTACTGATATGACAGATCAGACCCTTTCCTTATCTACTATCATATCCCATCTAGTGACAGACTGTAGTTTAACAATGATGCTTAAATGCAGCATCCACTTCTTGCAACGGCCAGAATCATGCCATGTCTTAGGAGTCAAAATCAATAAATACATCAACTAAAATCTTGGTCTGAGATTTTTCAATGCAGTCTAGTGTCCTTAGGCGTGGATCTTGTTAATTAATGGAATTTATGATTTAATGGAAATTAATATATCTTGATGTATTGAGTATTTTTGTGTCCAATTTTAAAAGGAATAATTATTTTCAACCCCTTCACAAAAGGTCAGTTTCTGTCAGAAATTATGAAGTGAAATAAATTTTTAGCTCGTGTAATGAGAAGGAGAAGGACATGATGAGGAACTGTCAACATATTTTCTGTTTTGGATAAGAATTCCCTGTGTTAACATTGTAACAGTATTAAACTACTGTTTTGTCGGTGGGTGTTAGGAGAGTTGCAAATCTGCCTAGTTTTTCACCTTACCTGTGCAGTGATTCATCACTCCTGAATAGTTGTGGGCTGATAATACAAGAACGAGAATGAGACTGGTGAAGAAAGATGCTCCTGAAGTCAGAGTGTAGAAACAATCCGGAATGTGCTACCCTGTGATCTGTGCTACCTTGTGATCCACCCCATAGGGACTCAGTCCTGTGTTCCATAAGGACTAACATGTCCCATTGAAGAACCTCAATGTTATCTACACTTTAAAGGCCTTCTCAGGTCAGGGGGTGGGTAGGAGTGAGGTATTCAGAGAAGAGTGGCAAAAATGATTGAGATAGGAAAAACTACCATCTGAAAAGAAATTGGAAAGGTCAAGTTGTTACCTTTGAAAGGAGAGGGGGACATGATAAATAAAGGTCTGGAGAAGGCAGCATGTGGAACTTCTGTTTTCCCTGCCCTTACTGCAAGAACAAGGGGGACATACAATGAAATAAAAAGGTGGGAAACTTAAAAGCTATACAATGAAATATTTGTTCACAACAGCATGTAGTTAAAGTGTGGAACTCACGGTTATGCTGGCAGACCAGGTACCAGCTCCTGCCACGGTCTCCTTCTCTCAGTGAGACACTGACAGATACACAGCTGCAATCACCCTTGCTGTTGACAGGAGCCTGTATTACCTATTGAAACCTGAGACTGAGACTCACTCACAAGTCTGTTTTCTTGCTTTAATCTTGTAAATAACTCTCATTTCCTTTTCCTATTTAATAAATCTTCCTATAGTTCACTACAGCATTGGCTACAAGTGTCATCTTTGGTGTGAGACCTAAAGTGCAATTCACCTGAGGGAAGTCGTGAGTAACCTGAATATTGCTGCGATTCTTGGCGTAAGAGGCCATGTACCACAGATACAGTCACCTGGGTGGCAGGAGAGACTGGTGCAGCCAAGAGGACTGTAAGTGACTGTCAGGGCTGTTAAAGTGCCTGAGGAGTTTGCACTCGGTGCAGTTGGTTGGTGAAATCTAGGTTTAGAACTCACAACCAATGAGGGTTTGTGCTCTGGTTTGTAACTCTCTGCCCTGAGTATGGCACTCACCCTGTTGCATCCTCATTGGGAGCATCACACTCACTGCTACAGAAAGTCATTGATATGAAGGATTTAACTAGATTCCAGAAGAGATTAATATCAATATCCAGATATAAATATCCAAAGTTATCAAAATTAATGGCAACAACAGTTTTGGAATAAATATTAAACCTCATGTTTGGGGAGTTAAGCCAATTTCTAACTATTGTAGTCCAACATGACACATGTTGCGGGAGATCACCCCAGAACTGTTACTGTGGAGTTCTGACATTTCCCTCTGAAACATTTAGTACTAGCCACTCTCGGGGAAAGATACTGGACAGGATGGCCCTTGGGTGTGATCTAATCTGGCAGTTCCTATATTACTACGTTCTCCTAAAGTGATACAGAGAAAACCCAAATTCCAATTAGTTCAAGAAGCTACTCGTTTGATACTTCAGGCTCTGATTGGCTGTTACCTGAAAAAAGTTGACCTGACATAGATAACTTTTTTGTAACACTTTTTGGTGAAGATCAATACAAAGAAATCATTTGAGGTGAAGTTCTCAAACTAGGGGTTCTGGACATTAATTCTAATAGGAGATAAGGACACCCAATTCCTAGGTGGCTTTGCAAATCTCAGTCTTAGACCTTCTGAAATATCTATATTTTCTTTATTCTGTGGATTCTCTTGCAACCTGCCTGAATCAGATATAGTGAAACAGTTTTCTTATTTACTTTTAACTAAGACCATTTGTTCTTCAAATTCCTTCTTATGCTCCTAATTTTGTTCTTACACTTTACCCACCTTAAATGCCATTTGAATGTTCCTTTCTATCAGCTTTACTTAATTTTGATTTCCATTATTATCTTCCATGCTTCACCCTAGTTATCCTGAGCCAGATCCCCAGCTGGTATCAATCAGTCATAGTTCTGTTGGAGTGATGGGCCAAATCCCCAGCTGAGGACCTTTCACAAGACATGTATCTCAATTTCCCCATTGTTAAATGGTGCTATTACCACCGACTGGCACTGCTGTGGGAAGGTGAGGCTAAAACTGCTAATATATACAGAGAGAAGGTGAGTGAGATAATATCTTTTATTGGACCAACTTCTGCCGGTGAAAGAGACAAGCTTTCGAGTTGAGCTCTAGCTCGAAAGCTTGTCTCTCTTACCAACAGAAGTTGGTCCCATAAAAGATAATACCTCACCCACCTTGTCTCTCTAATATTGTGGGACCAACACGGCTACAATAACACTGCTACAATATTCACAAAGCACTCTCATGCCCCTGTTTGGTATAGAAACACAGTCAGGAAGAGGGCGCTCACCTGTAACCACATGATGGCTCAAGCTTCAAGCCATGAGCTCCAATTTCTCAGGGATTGGCAGTTAGGACTCGGTTTCCACCACTGAGGTTTTTGGGTCTCATCATTCAAAAGAAACTGGATCTTCTCAGCGAAGACACCTGCATCTACCTGAATAGACAAGCAGCTGCTGCAACCTATCTTAGAACATGCTCTGCCCCCTCCATTTACGAAGTGCAGAGTCCTCATATTTGTATCCTTCTCCATGGAAGGCTTCGTCTCCCTTGATTCCACCTCTGAAGGCGCTGAGTCTGGGGAGTTAGCGCTGTGTTTTCTGTGCAGACAGTACAAACAACTGTCCTGATACAAACAACCTCCCACACCCAGAGGAATCGCCTTTCTGCTGCCAGCTGTATGAGCTCCTTGCTCTGCATGGCTGAAATGTAACGTAGTGTCCCTGGAATGTATGACCATGCAGAGACTGACTCTCCTCAGCAAACTTTACTCATGTCAGTTGTCCCGTTGCCTTTGTAGTAGAAGAAGAGACCCTGAGACATGAAGCTTGGTATAAGGGGCCTGGTATGAGACCTAAGGCCTGAACTAAAGTAGTTAGGCCCGGCTGATATAAAACAAAATTAGGAAAATCAGGCTGTGAGCAGAAGTCAGGCCCTGTTACAAACATGCCTATGTGCAAGTTCACAGAACCTGGCAGGAACAGGGCTGGTGCTGGAAAAACAGAAACATTCCTAAGAAGTGCTAGGCACAGGACACTCATGTAAACTCATTCCAGAAGGGTAGTACCAGAACACCCTGATACCAAGTATGGTGTAAACAGACTCCCCGAAGATAACAGGGACACACTGATGCCTCCTAAAGATAAGGTCAGGATAACCGGCTGATGGATAGAGATGTTCTGATAGAACCAACAGGTAGAAGGTAAAGTGGTAACTAGCCACCCAAGAGAGGTAATGACTGAGGAGCAGGAATCCTGAGACTGCATGGCCTCACTGTACCATAGTGGAGGAACACATGTGTAGTTGTCCTGACCTTGACCAGTCATTGCACATTCAATGCTGTTTCAAAAAAAGCAAATGCAATTTTAGGTTGTATTAAGAGAGGCATAAGACACAAGTCTCAGGAGGTGATAGCACCACTGCTCGGCTCTGGTTAGCCTGAGCTGAAGACACTGTCCACTTTTGGTCACCAATGTATAGAAAGGATGTAGGGAAACTGGAAAGGATCCAGAGATGAACGACAAAGATGATCAAAGGGATGGAATGCAAGTCATATGAGCAAAAGGCTGAAGGAACTGTTTTTGTTTAGTTTGGAAAAGAGCAAATTAATGTGGGACATGATAGCAATCTTCAAACACTTGAAAGGCTGTCATAAAAAAAAAGAGAAAAGTTGGTCTCTCTTGCCACAGTGGGCAGGACAAGAGACAATGGGTTCAAACTGCAGCATAACAGATTTAGATTAAATCACAGGAATCTCTTTCACTGGAAGTTTTAAAAACGTGGCTGGACAGCCATCAGTCTTGGATGGCTGAGACTCAACAAATCCTGCATTTTAACAGGGGGTTAGACTAGATGAGCCTTGCCATCCCTTCTAAATCTATGGTTGTATGCTGCCACCTAGTGGCTATTTTACAGTATAACTTTCCTATTATTTTCTTGGCTACTGAAATCTATTGGTCAGTATTTCTGACCGCCAACCCTTTCCTTTCCTCTACTCTGCTGCCATCTAACGTCGATTTCCCAGCATGGCAGCCTGTTACTCTGTGCTCCTGTAGTGGATTCTTCTTGCTATAGCTGATTCTTTCCCATTTTTGACTCTCATGTCACCTGGTGGACATTATTTAATATAAGAGCCCATTTCTCAATCCGTAACATCTCCTACTGACCCCTGTCCATTACAAAGCACAGAGTTCCTTTTCTCTGCAATGCTCTTTGCTCACCACTTACACAGTATTATACAGCTTCACCTCCCTTTCCACTTCCCTCCCTTGGTCATTTGACTACATAAGTCAAATGCTTTCTTGTGCTTCCACTTTGGCTGCTGTCCATTGGGCTGCACTTTTCCCATTCCTCCTCCCTCCAGTGGTCCTACACAGCATAACTGCATCTTCCCTCATTTCTTACCTGTTGCTAGGTGTGCCCAGTTCAAAATTTTAACTATTGGGAACCAAATGACACAACAGCATGTTTGCAACAATAGTGGCCACAACTACACATACAACATTAGTGGGTCTCAAAGGTTTATCACAGTTTACCATTAATTCAGTGCAGTTCTGTCGCTGGGGTGTGTTTCCAGTGGAAATACATAGATTGAAGCTACAGTGACAGCAGCCCAGTGGTTCTCCAGGCTGAGATTCTAGGAGGTGTCTAAGCGAGATAGGCACCCAAATCCTTTTGCAGTGGGACATGGATGCTTAACTCTGTTAGGTCACTTGGAATATCCTTTCTGCAGTGCTGAAGTCCTACAGTTCTCATTGGTGCCCAGCTCCCCTGCCTCTGGCTAAGTCCTGACCTGCTCTCAGTGGCTGAGCCAGCACTGCTGTGTCTGGCACCACAGTTCAGCTCATTGCTAGGCGGTAGCCACTTTCTCTCACCATAGGCTGTGTCATGGCCCGAAGAGGGGACCCTGCATGCAGTAGAGCTGTCCAAACCAGTTTAGGAAGGCTGGACACTAAGTCCTGAGAACTAGCCCTCTGGGACATGTACTCATTGCTGTCAGTTTTGGGGATACTCATTGTAACAGGTCCCCTTGAACTGCTCTGTACAATTGATGGCAGCAGATTAGCTCGTGCCCTTCAGGGCCTCATGAAGAGTCCCTTGTCAGTGACCATTTGACAGACCTGATCCCAGAAATGGCCTCAGTTCTACATGTGCTCTGGCTAACCCGCTGCTGTGTCTGGACAGTCCCAGTGCCCTTGGCTTGGGAGTCTACCTCTTTGTTTGCCCAACCTCCCCGCCTCCAAGGGCAATGTGAACCTGGAGCTGTTGCTTTACTGGAGCTGGTCACAGCCAGGTTTAGCTTAGATAAGAGCTATAAAGCTGTTCCTGGTAAAGTATCCAGAGGTTACTGCTAGGGCCTGGCAGTTTGCATCTGACCTGTGTGAGTGTAATGAAAGTGGTTGGTTTGCAAGGGGTTATGATCAGGATTGAATTAGGCACAATTTCAGAGGTGGCAGATTTCCTAAAAAGGTTGCACCAAGAGTTTGGACAACAAAAATACCAACATTTATTTTGATAATAATGGCTTTTTTACAGATATATAAAAAATGGATAAAATTGTCTCCACTGCTCCTGGTGCCCAGTTGAAAACTTTATGATGGGAACATGGTTTTGGCCAGCTCCCTCCCTGGTCCTTCCACTTAGATGGACAATGGGAGTTTTCAACTTAATTTTATTGGGGCTATGCAACGGGACCCCTGGTGTACAACCTGGAGCTGTGGGACTGCTGTGCCCCCTTATCTCTCCAGCCTGGGCTGTCTGTCATGATGCTTTAATAGTGAGAAGCAGCAACCCCCCGCCCTCCCCAGTTGCTGTTATCACACAGTCACCAGCACACAGAGACACACTCAGCTGAGTTGCATGAATGCTCTCCAAGCTACTCGTGAACTATACAGATGGAGACACCAGCAAATGCCCCAAGCCTTGCAGCCCCAGAAATGTACCATCTTACACTGCTCAAGACCTTCTCTTGAACAATGCAAGCTCATTAATTAGTTCGCCACTTCATCAAAGGCTAGTGGGCACCAGCCTTTATAATCTGAGCAGATTCCCCAAGAATTAGACAAACTCACTGGTTAAGATTAAACATTAAAATAAGTTTATTAACTACAGAAAGATAGATTTTAAGTGATTATAAGTGTTAGGTAACTGTCTCCGACCCTTATGTCTAAGAAATAAAAAGGAAACACACATTCTAAATCCTAAACTTTATCAGACTCAGTAAGATTTGATTCAAACAGCTTTTCTCACCCCACTGGATGTCACAGGCAGGCTACAGTTCTTAATACACAGGCTGAATTCCCCTCTCAGCCTGGGACCAACCTCCCCAGTTCAAAGTCTTTGTCTTCCCAGTGTTCTTGTTGCCTCCAGAATAGGTGGGGGAGGAGAGAGGTGGTCTCATGATGCCCCACTGTCCCTTAATTTATATTCTCAATTCATGTCCCTGAAAAAATACTAGATCGGACATGTCTTAGTGGGCCTTGCTGAGTCACAGAGTTCAGAAATTCCCATTGTGCGGTACTTGCGCAACTGTCTTTTACAGAATTATGAATCTCTTGTTTGCAATTCCCCTGCTGATCAATGGCTAGTGATGGTCATTTAATGATTGCCTGAGTGTGAGTCAGCTCCTATGTTGTCACTAGAAAACTAGCAGTGGGAGACTCCCAGACTCCCAACATATTTCAATAACAACCATATAACAAAAGCTCATAACATTGTATACAATGATGACATACATGTTTTGACAGAGGAATGAGTTTCAGCAGATCATGACCTTTCAAATGATACCTCACAAGGCATGCTTTTTATGAAATATCACAACAATATACAAAAGATGAATATAGGGGCTACAGGGTGCTACTTTGAGGTACAGTGCATCACAGGCTCATTGCTTCAATCACTGAGGCAGCTTTCAAAACGCAGACTAAATTATTATCTCAGAGTCTCTGAATGTTTTTGTGAAAGCCACATTTACTGACTGCTTTGCTCAAGGCTTCCTTGACCTCTCTGTTTCTCAGGCTGTAGATGAGGGGGTTTCCCAGGGGAGTTAGGACAGTGAAGCAAAGAGAGAGAACATTCTTCAGATCTGTGAGTGTATCATGTTTCGGCAGCATGTAGAAAATCATTATGGTGCCATAGAAAATTGTCACCACAGTGAGGTGAGAGGAGCAGGTGGAAAAGGCCTTTTGTCTCCCGGTGGTGGAAGGGATTCTTAGGATGGTGGCACTGATACACACATAGGATGTCATGGTTAGTAGGAATGGAGACAGGATGAATATGGAGACGAATATGAGATTCACCAATATGCTCAGGTTTGTGTCACTTCAGGAGAGTTCCATCAGTAGCATGGGATCACAATAGAAATGGTAAATTTCATTCGGGCCACAGAAAATTAACTGTGATATGAATAAATAATGATGGTAGTGGCCAAGCTACCATTTAACCATGACCCAGCAGCCAGCTGGAGGCAAAGCCTGTTATTCATAAGAGTTGAATAGTGCAGGGGTTTACATATCGCTAAATACCGATCATAAGACATTGCTGCTAGGAGATAGCATTCCGTACCTGCCAGAGCACAAAAGAAATACAGTTGTGAGAGGCAGCCACTGAATGAGATGGTTTTGTTCCCCGTCAGGAGACTGACCAGCATACTGGGCAGGAGGGTGGATGTGTAGCAGGTCTCCAAGCAGGACAAGTTCCCTAGGAAATAGTACATGGGAGTGTAAAGGTGCTGATCAGCCACAATTAGTGCAGTGATGAGCATGTTCTCAGCCACAGTTGCCATGTAGATCACTAGGAAGATTAGAAAGAGAAGAATTTGCAGGACAGGGAAATCCCCAAAGCCCAGGAGGATAAATTCTGTGACAACCGTTTGGTTTCTCCGGATTATGTCTGCCATGGGTTAAGTCTAGGAATAATAAAGCAAACTGTGCAATTGAATTGGAAGAACAGAGCTGAAAGGTAATCAAATGTCATGAATTAGTTCAATAAGTATTCAGAAACTCCCTCCATTTCCTGACTACCAGCTGAAATTTTAAGGCTAAATGTAGACTTCAGTCAAAGTGCATGTAGTCTCAGTTCGAGAACAGATCTTTTGTATCCTTGTAGACCACCCTCTGCCATATTAGAGCAATGACTAGAATAACAGTCCATTTCTCTGGTAGCCAAGTACTGATATGCAGATCAGACTCTTTATCTACTGTTGTATCCCATCTAGTGACATACAGAACTTTAACAATGATGCTTAAATGCTGTATTTCACATCTGGCAATTGCCAGAATCATGCCATGACTTTGGAGTCAAAATCAATAAATAAATCAACTAAAATGTTGAACCAATCTTCTCTTAGAATTAATGGAAATTAATTTAACAGTGTTTCTTGGTATATTCAGCATTTCAGTGCCCTGTAAGAGAAAGAATAATTTCTCCACCCTCCTCACAAGAGAACAGTTCATGTCATAGATTTATGAAGTGGAGTAAATTCTCCCTTCGTTCCCGTGGTGGTGATGGTGACGTGGTCAGGGACTGGCAATGCCTTTTCTGATTCCCGACATTGACTACGTAGCAGTAAAAAAATACAGCTCTTAAGAGGATGGCACTTAGGAACAAGTAAAACCAGGCTGATGGGCAACCCTAACTGGGGAGCGACCCTCTGCACTCCATATGTTTGTGGGATGATAAAAGAGAAAAGCACTGGTGTGTGTGTGTGTGTGTGTGTGTGTGTGTGTGTGTGTAAGATGTTGTCCCTGAATTCAGTGTCTAGAAACACTCTGGCCTGTGTGATCTTGGATAGTAAGATGCTAGCACCACTCCGCACCCCATATGGGGCACACTGAGCCAGATCTCCTGCTGGTGTAAATCAAAGCATCTTCATTTCTGTCAGTGGAGCAGATCCTCAACTGAGGACCTGTCACAAGACATGGATCTAACGCTCCATCTCTGCGAAATGGTGCTATGAACACTGACTGGCACTGCTGTGGGAAGGTGAGGATGAAACTACTTATATTCATTGGAAGAAGAGCTCTGTGTAGCTGAAAATCTCCTCTTGTTCACCAACAGAAGCTGGTCCAATAAAAGATATTACCTCGCCTACCTCGTCCCTCTAACATTCACAAAGCACATTCATGCATCTGTTTGGTGGTGGTATAGAAATACAGTAAGAAAGATGGTGCTCACCTGTAACCACAGCACAGCCCAAGCTTGAATCGATGAGCTCTTATTTCTCAGGGTTCGGTCGCCAGGATTCAGGATCCTCAGCTGAGTTTTTTGTCTCTCCTCTTTCTGCGGAAACTGAATTTTTTCAGTGAAAAGACCCTTCAGTTAACTGAAGGGATGAGCAGGTACATTTGATCTACCTTTGGAAAATGAGCTTCTCCTTTGATTTACCAAATTGTGCCAATACCTCAAACAGAGACAAACACCTACAAGATCTTAAAACTACAATACTCACCTGGGGAAGTGAGGAAACAAAATTGCCAGAGTGATATGGGTACCCAGAAGTCACCTACTACAAGCCAGGCTCAACAAGGAAAATAAGAGAACACCACTGGCCTTCACGTACAGCCCCATCTAAAACCTCTCCTGCACGTCATCAACCATCTACAACCTATCCTGGAAACCCGATCCCTCACTCTCACAGACCTTGGGAGACAGGCCAGTCCTCGCTTACAGACAACCCCCCAACCTGAAGCAAATACTCACTAGCAACTACACACCACACCACAGAAACACCAACCCAGGAACCAATCCCTGTAGCAAACCTCGTTGCCTACTCTGTCTCCATATCTACTCTAGTGACATCTTCTTAGGACGTAATCACATGATGAGCCACACCATCAGGGGCTCATTCACGTGTACGTCTACTAATGTGATATATGCCATTATGTGCCAGCAATGACCCTCTGCCATGTACACTGGCCAAACAGCTCAGTCTCTATGTAAAAGAATAAATGGATACAGATCAGACATCAGGAATGGTAACATACAAAAACCAGTAGGAGAACACTTCAATCTCCCTGGATATTCAATAAGAGATTTAAAGTAGCCATCCTGCAACAAAAAAACTTCAGAAACAGACTTCAAAGAGAAATTGCAGAGCTATAAATTATTTGCAAACTTAACACCATCAATTTGGGCTTGAACAGGGACTAGGAGTGGCGGGCTCATTACAAAAGCAATTTTCCCTCTCTGGGTATTGACACTTCCTCATCAGTTATTGAGAGTGGATCACATCCATCCTGATTGAATTGGCCTTGTCAACACTGGTTCTCCACTTGTAAGGTAACTCCCTTCTCTTCATGTGCCAGTATATTCATGCTTGTATCTATACATTTCACTCCATGCATCTGAAGAAGTGGTTTTTTACCCACAAAAGTTTATGTCCAAAGAAATCTGTTAGTTTTTAAGGTGCCACCGGACTCCTTATTGTTTTTGTGGAAACAGACTAACACGGCTACTCCTCTGACATTTAACAGTATAACTTTCCTATTATCATGTTGGTTTCTGAAATCTGTTGGTCCCTACTCAATATTCCTGACACCCGCTCCCGTTCCCACTACTCTGCTGCCATCTAGTGGTCATTTTCCAGCATGACAGTATAACGATGCTGGTTCTGGTGGGACCCAACTGAGAGTGCCAATTCAGGACAAATTGCTTAAAGCAGGGTAGATACAGCCCAAGACTGGGGTTTTTCCACCTGTAGGCAAACCAAACCAGCCAGACAAGATCAAGTCTCTGGAGTACATCCCCAGCTGGGATGGGTCATTCAGTTGTTTTGTTCAGAGCTTCTGTTTGTAGCAAAGTCCCTCCAGAGGTAAGAAGCAGGATTGAAGAGCAGATGGAGATGAGGCATCAGCCTTTTATAGTCTTTTCCAGGTGTAAGAGCACCTCCTTGTTCTTACTGTGGAAAATTACAGCAAAATGGAGTCTGGAGTCACATGGGCAAGTTCCTGCATACTTTGCTGAGTTACAATGCCTTCTGTCAATGGATCAATTGTATAGCTGATGGTCCTTAATGGACCATCAAATAGGCTAGGCAGAGCTAACACCAACTTGTCTGGGATGCCTCCCATAAGCATAGCATGAGTTTGAAATACACACAGTATAGAGCCAATATTCATAACTTCAACTACAAAATTGAGACACACATATAGACAGCATAATCATAACCAGCAAACTATAACCTTGTCTTAGACACCTCATTTGACCCCCTTTATACAAGATTTGGTGCCACTACAGGACCTTGGTTGCAACCATGTTCTATATGGTCCCAGTTCAAATCAATAACATGACAGACAGTCTGGATTATTAGTGGATTAATGGATTATTCTATTGCTGCCTCTTTCCAGTTCTTCACCCATGTCACCTGCTGGCCATTATTTAGAAAACTGCTCACGTCTGATTCTGCAACATCTGCTACTATCCATAGTTCATTACATACATAGAGGTCCTTATCTCTTCTGGGTACTTTCCTCACCACTTATAGAGCATTAAACAGCTTCACCTCCCTTTTCTCTTCCCTTGGGTGGTCATTTGGCAGCATAATTTCTCCTGTCTTGCCCTTCCGCTTTGGCTGCTATTGGTTGCCTATTGGTCAGAAGGGCTGCAACTTTCCCATTCCTCTGCCCTCTAGTGACCCTGGGGAGCATAATCTCATCTCTTCTAATTTCTTACCTACTGCTAGGTGTGCACTGCTCCAAATTAGAGCCACTGAGAACCAAATCGTACAACAGCAAGTTTGCAACATTAGTGGCTATATCAGCACCTACAACAACAGCAGCAGCTCTCAGAGGTTAGCAGGGGTATCCAATCAATATAGTGAATTTCTGTTTCCAGTGGAAATGCATAGATTGAACCTCCTGAAATAGAATCCCAGTGGCTCTTCAGACTGAGATTCTCAGAGGCGTCTAAGGGTTTTAAATGTCCAACTCTCCTTTCACAGGGATTT